>NC_060194.1:10178263-10357012 GCF_021184085.1 Oncorhynchus gorbuscha | reverse complement strand
AAAACACTACCGGAGGCGCTCTGGAGCCTCTTCAAATGGGAACACACACACACAACCAATTTGAATACATACAAAGCAGTCTGTTTCTACAATTCTGTTTGCACAATTGATATTGCTATGCAGGTGAGTGAGGACCCAAAAGCGGTTTAACAGAAACAGAGTCTTTTAATGTCCAAACACAGGGAAGACATATATCCTCTTCAGATGTATCGATTGACAAAATAGACAACCCGCAGAGAGGGCGACAAATAAATCATAAAGTCCTCTGATCTTTACAGGACAGTCACCTTCTGTCATGTTTGTCATTTATTGTCATGTCTTGTCCCTGTGCTCCCCATGCTATTCGTTTCCCTCTGCTGGTCTTGTTTGGTTCTATCCCTCTCTCTCCCCCTCCCTCTCTCACTCTCTCGCTCTCTCTTCTCTCTGTCGTTCCGTTCCTGCTCCCAGCTGTTCCTATTCCCCTAATCACCATTTAGTCTTCCCACACCTGTTCCCGATCCTTTCCCCTGATTAGAGTCCCTATTTATTCCTTTGTGATCCGTTCCTGTTCCGTCGGTTCCTTGTATTGTATTCACCATGCTGTGATTGCGTTTCGCCCTGTCCTGTCGTGTTTTTGCCGTGATTGTGTATCACCCTGTCCTGTCGTGTTTTGTGCCTTCATCAGATGCTGCGTGTGAGCAGGTGTCTCAGTCGACTACGGCCTGCGCCTACCCGAAGCGACCTGCAGTCTGTGGCCGCTTCTCCAGTTGTTTTCCCCTCTACTAATCTAGAGGATTTCTGTTATTCCGTTTTGGACTTTAATAAACTCTGTTTCTGTTAAGTCGCGTTTGGGTCCTCTTTCACCTGCATGACAGAAGGAACCGACCAAGGAATGGACCCAGCGACTTCAGACGCTCGTTACACTGCCGTCGAGATCCAAGGAGCCATGCTCGGCAGACACGAGCAGGAATTGTCTGCTGCTCGCCATGCCGTGGAGAACCTGGCCGCTCAGGTTTCCGACCTCTCTGGACAGTTCCAGAGTCTACGTCTCGTGCCACCTGTTACTCCCTGGCCTGCCGAGCCTCCAGAACCCAGGGTTAATAACCCACCTTGCTACTCCGGGCAGCCCACTGAGTGCCGCTCCTTTCTCACGCAGTGTGAGATTGTGTTCTCTCTCCAACCCCACACATACTCTAGAGAGAGAGCTCGGGTTGCTTACGTCATTTCACTCCTTACTGGCCGGGCTCGAGAATGGGGCACAGCTATCTGGGAGGCAAGGGCTGATTGCTCTAACAGATTCCAGAACTTTAAAGAGGAGATGATTCGGGTTTTTGACCGTTCAGTTTTTGGTGGGGAGGCTTCTAGGGCCCTGGCTTCCTTATGCCAAGGTGAACGGTCCATAACGGATTATTCCATTGAGTTTCGCACTCTTGCTGCCTCTAGTGAGTGGAACGAGCCGGCGCTGCTCGCTCGTTTTCTGGAGGGACTCCACGCAGTGGTTAAGGATGAGATTCTCTCCCGGGAGGTTCCATCAGATGTGGATTCTTTGATTGCTCTCGCCATCCGCATAGAACGACGGGTAGATCTTCGTCACCGGGCTCGTGGAAGAGAGCTCGCATCAACGGTGTTTCCCTGCTCCGCATCGCAACCATCTCCCTCCTCTGGCTTTGAGACTGAGCCCATGCAGCTGGGAGGGATTCGCATCTCGAATAAGGAGAGGGAACGGAGGATCACCAACCGCCTGTGCCTCTATTGCGGAGTTGCTGGACATTTTGTTAATTCATGTCCAGTAAGAGGCCAGAGTCCATCAGTAAGCGGAGGGCTACTGGTGAGCGCTACTAATCAGGTCCCTTCATCTAGATCTTGTACTACTATGTCGGTCCATCTACGCTGGACCGGTTCGGGTGCTACATGCAGTGCTTTGATTGACTCTGGGGCTGAGGGTTGTTTCATGGACGAAGCATGGGTTCGGAAACATAACATTCCTTTCAGACCGTTAGACAGGCCTACGCCCATGTTTGCCTTAGATGGTAGTCATCTTCCCAGTATCAAATTTGAGACACTACCTTTAACTCTCACAGTATCTGGTAACCACAGTGAGACTATTTCTTTTTTGATTTTCCGTTCACCGTTTACACCTGTTGTTTTGGGTCATCCCTGGCTAGTATGTCATAATCCTTCTATTAATTGGTCTAGTAATTCTATCCTATCCTGGAACGTTTCTTGTCATGTGAAGTGTTTAATGTCTGCCATCCCTCCCGTTTCTTCTGTTCCTACTTCTCAGGAGGAACCTGGCGATTTGACAGGAGTGCCGGAGGAATATCATGATCTGCGCACGGTCTTCAGTCGGTCCCGAGCCAACTCCCTTCCTCCTCACCGGTCGTATGATTGTAGTATTGATCTCCTTCCGGGGACCACTCCTCCTCGAGGTAGACTATACTCTCTGTCGGCTCCCGAACGTAAGGCTCTCGAGGATTATTTGTCTGTGTCTCTTGACGCCGGTACCATAGTGCCTTCTTCTTCTCCGGCCGGGGCGGGGTTCTTTTTGTTAAAAGAAGGACGGTACTCTGCGCCCCTGCGTGGATTATCGAGGGCTGAATGACATAACGGTTAAGAATCGTTATCCGCTTCCCCTTATGTCATCAGCCTTCGAGATTCTGCAGGGAGCCAGGTGCTTTACTAAGTTGGACCTTCGTAACGCTTACCATCTCGTGCGCATCAGAGAGGGGGACGAGTGGAAAACGGCGTTTAACACTCCGTTAGGGCATTTTGAGTACCGGGTTCTGCCGTTCGGTCTCGCCAATGCGCCAGCTGTTTTTCAGGCATTAGTTAATGATGTTCTGAGAGACATGCTGAACATTTTTGTTTTTGTCTATCTTGACGATATCCTGATTTTTTCTCCGTCACTCGAGATTCATGTTCAGCACGTTCGACGTGTTCTACAGCGCCTTTTAGAGAATTGTCTCTACGTAAAGGCTGAGAAGTGCTCTTTTCATGTCTCCTCCGTTACTTTTCTCGGTTCCGTTATTTCCGCTGAAGGCATTCAGATGGATTCCGCTAAGGTCCAAGCTGTCAGTGATTGGCCCGTTCCAAGGTCACGTGTCGAGTTGCAGCGCTTTTTAGGTTTCGCTAATTTCTATCGGCGTTTCATTCGTAATTTCGGTCAAGTTGCTGCCCCTCTCACAGCTCTTACTTCTGTTAAGACGTGTTTTAAGTGGTCCGGTTCCGCCCAGGGAGCTTTTGATCTTCTAAAAGAACGTTTTACGTCCGCTCCTATCCTCGTTACTCCTGACGTCACTAGACAATTCATTGTCGAGGTTGACGCTTCAGAGGTAGGCGTGGGAGCCATCCTATCCCAGCGCTTCCAGTCTGACGATAAGGTTCATCCTTGCGCTTATTTTTCTCATCGCCTGTCGCCATCTGAGCGCAACTATGATGTGGGTAACCGTGAACTGCTCGCCATCCGCTTAGCCCTAGGCGAATGGCGACAGTGGTTGGAGGGGGCGACCGTTCCTTTTGTCGTTTGGACAGACCATAAGAACCTTGAGTACATCCGTTCTGCCAAACGACTTAATGCCCGTCAAGCTCGTTGGGCGTTGTTTTTCGCTCGTTTCGAGTTTGTGATTTCTTACCGTCCGGGTAGCAAGAACACCAAGCCTGATGCCTTATCCCGTCTGTTTAGTTCTTCTGTGGCTTCTACTGATCCCGAGGGGATTCTTCCTTATGGGCGTGTTGTCGGGTTAACAGTCTGGGGAATTGAAAGACAGGTTAAGCAAGCACTCACGCACACTGCGTCGCCGCGCGCTTGTCCTAGTAACCTCCTTTTCGTTCCTGTTTCCACTCGTCTGGCTGTTCTTCAGTGGGCTCACTCTGCCAAGTTAGCTGGTCATCCCGGTGTTCGAGGCACTCTTGCGTCTATTCGCCAGCGCTTTTGGTGGCCGACTCAGGAGCGTGACACGCGCCGTTTCGTGGCTGCTTGTTCGGACTGCGCGCAGACTAAGTCGGGTAACTCTCCTCCTGCCGGTCGTCTCAGACCGCTCCCCATTCCTTCTCGACCATGGTCTCACATTGCCTTAGACTTCATTACCGGTCTGCCTTTGTCTGCGGGGAAGACTGTGATTCTGACGGTTGTCGATAGGTTCTCTAAGGCGGCACATTTCATTCCCCTCGCTAAACTTCCTTCCGCTAAGGAGACGGCACAAATCATTATTGAGAATGTATTCAGAATTCATGGCCTCCCGTTAGACGCCGTTTCAGACAGAGGCCCGCAATTCACGTCACAGTTTTGGAGGGAGTTCTGTCGTTTGATTGGTGCGTCCGTCAGTCTCTCTTCCGGGTTTCATCCCCAGTCTAACGGTCAAGCAGAGAGGGCCAATCAGACGATTGGTCGCATACTACGCAGCCTTTCTTTCAGAAACCCTGCGTCTTGGGCAGAACAGCTCCCCTGGGCAGAATACGCTCACAATTCGCTTCCTTCGTCTGCTACCGGGTTATCTCCGTTTCAGAGTAGTCTGGGTTACCAGCCTCCTCTGTTCTCATCCCAGCTTGCCGAGTCCAGCGTTCCCTCCGCTCAAGCGTTTGTCCAACGTTGTGAGCGCACCTGGAGGAGGGTGAGGTCTGCACTTTGCCGTTACAGGGCACAGACGGTGAGAGCCGCCAATAAACGCAGGATTAAGAGTCCAAGGTATTGTTGCGGCCAGAGAGTGTGGCTTTCCACTCGCAACCTTCCTCTTACGACAGCTTCTCGTAAGTTGACTCCGCGGTTCATTGGTCCGTTCCGTGTCTCCCAGGTCGTCAATCCTGTCGCTGTGCGACTGCTTCTTCCGCGACATCTTCGTCGCGTCCATCCTGTCTTCCATGTCTCCTGTGTTAAGCCCTTTCTTCGCACCCCGTTCGTCTTCCCTCCCCCCTCCCGTCCTTGTCGAGAGCGCACCTATTTACAAGGTACATAAGATTATGGACATGCGTTCTCGGGGACGGGGTCACCAATACCTAGTGGATTGGGAGGGTTACGGTCCTGAGGAGAGGAGTTGGGTTCCGTCTCGGGACGTGCTGGACCGTTCGCTCATCGATGATTTCCTCCGTTGCCGCCAGGATTCCTCCTCGAGTGCGCCAGGAGGCGCTCGGTGAGTGGGGGTACTGTCATGTTTGTCATTTATTGTCATGTCTTGTCCCTGTGCTCCCCATGCTATTCGTTTCCCTCTGCTGGTCTTGTTTGGTTCTATCCCTCTCTCTCCCCCTCCCTCTCTCACTCTCTCGCTCTCTCTTCTCTCTGTCGTTCCGTTCCTGCTCCCAGCTGTTCCTATTCCCCTAATCACCATTTAGTCTTCCCACACCTGTTCCCGATCCTTTCCCCTGATTAGAGTCCCTATTTATTCCTTTGTGATCCGTTCCTGTTCCGTCGGTTCCTTGTATTGTATTCACCATGCTGTGATTGCGTTTCGCCCTGTCCTGTCGTGTTTTTGCCGTGATTGTGTATCACCCTGTCCTGTCGTGTTTTGTGCCTTCATCAGATGCTGCGTGTGAGCAGGTGTCTCAGTCGACTACGGCCTGCGCCTACCCGAAGCGACCTGCAGTCTGTGGCCGCTTCTCCAGTTGTTTTCCCCTCTACTAATCTAGAGGATTTCTGTTATTCCGTTTTGGACTTTAATAAACTCTGTTTCTGTTAAGTCGCGTTTGGGTCCTCTTTCACCTGCATGACACCTTCTAGCAGCAGAGGAGAATAGCAGGGTTAGCGGCAACAGACTGCTGGTCTCTCCGGGTAGGCGCGGGTTGTAGAGGACAGAGGTACCTGATCACATGTAGCATCTGATGAAGAGGCAGATTACGACAGGACGGGACAAGGGTGAAGCAAAAGAGAATCTGACAGAGACAGAAGCAGAAACAGAGAGAGAAATAGAGACCTAATGAGAGGGAAAAAGGGAACAGGTGGGAGAGAGTAAACGAGGTAGTTAGAGGAGATGAGGAACAGCTGGGGGAAGGAAAGGAAGAGAAGGTAACCTAATACGACCAGCAGGGGGAAACGAAGTGAAGAGAAAGAACAGGAACAAAACATAACATGACAATACATGACAGATATATAGAATTCCACAGCAAAGTCTATCTTTCTTAAATTCCTTGCACGGAGGCGTCATAAATGTAGTGTCTTTACTATCATTAAACTGAAGACTTTGTTTTTATCAAAGATTCTCTGTAATTAGTTACTCGATTAAACTGAATAATCATGTAACTGTAATTAACTAGGAAGTTGGGGCACCAAGGAAAGTATTCAGATTATCATAAAGTCCATCTTTAATTTTATATGAGCTCCATCACAACCCTGTGACTCTCAGATCAATTCAGTGTCTATAAATGAATTCTCTGAGAGTGCTTACACATTGCAACTGAGATCCTTTATAGCAAAGACACACATAGCCAGACAGCATTGGCTATAAATTATCGTTCAGCTTTGGTCTCCTAAACTATGTTTTTATTTCGCTCTTGGTACCACTCAGGGACAACACCATTACCTCACCCAATGGCATATATTAATTGTGATTTTAGACACTCCCATCCCAAATACAACCCATCCTGGACAAGCTCACGGAGAGGAGAGTGACTCTCTAGGTCAAGATAAGGGCAACCTCAGTGGGAACATAGAATGGTTCCAGACACTGCCATCCTCCTCTCCCCGATGGGAAAAGTAGGGAGTGACTGGCACACAGACATTGTGAAGCCAAGAGATAATTGGTTCCCCCTCAATCACCCCTTCACATGGTTTAAAAGATATGTTTACATATGAAGGCAAGCTTGACCTCTCCCCTTTCTGTGGCCCAAGTAACTGAACCCTGACAGAGAACAGATAACTGCAAACGGCCAACAGCATTATCCAAAAGAAGACATTCTAATGACAAATATATCACATAAGCATGCAATAAAATGAATAAAACATGTTATTTATAAATGTTACCTAAAGAATTCTGATTCTGCCACGACAGTCCCCCTGTTGAGGATCAGCGTGGTGGATGTGTTGTTTTCTACCCTTACCACCTGGGGGCAGCCCATCAGGAAGTCCAGGATCCAGTTGCAAAAGGAGGTGTTTAGTCCCAGGACCCTAAGCTTAGTGATAAGCTTTGAGGGCACTATGGTGTTGAACACTGAGCTATAGTCAATGAATAGCATTCTCACATAGGTGTTCCTTTTGTCCAGGTGGGAAAGGGCCGTTTTGAGTGCAATAGAGATTGCATCATCTGTGTATCTGTTGGGGTGGTAGGCAAATTTGAGTGGGTCTAGGGTTTCTGGGATAATGGTGTTGATGTGAGCCATGACCAAAGCCCTTCATGGCTACAGACGTGTGTGCTATGGGTCGGTAATCATTAAGGCAGGTTTAGTGTTCTTGGGCACTGGGACTATGTTGATGTGCTTGAAACATGTTGGTATTACAGACTCAGTCAGGGACAGGTTGAAAATGTCAGTGAAGACACTTGCCAGTTGTGGTCAGCGCATGAAGGTGATGGAGTCCAGGTGAGTGTCATGAGGCATAAGTGTGCGTAACAATGGTGGCCGGTGTGCGTAATAATGAATAAACTGGCGATGTCGAGCGCCAGATAGTAGGAGCAGAAGTAGATGTGACAAAAACAATCTGACTCCCTATGTTCAAAGCGCAAACCAATTCTTCCTTTTATGGATTTATCGAGAATTTTGATTACATATGCTTTCATCATATCAGATGGTACACGTATTCCCACTACCCATGAGCCCCTGGGGGCATTCACATTAGTTTTTCTGTTGTGTCCATACCATATATACCCTTCAATATCAATAGTTTTCTGCCGACGCAAATGCGTTTCATTTATTGAGCCAATGTCTGGGTGTAAGGATTTTAGTTAAAATATTTGTAACTTATTGTTCAAGGTTGTCCATCCATTAGCATTCCAATGCGCTATTGAAATTGAATCTTGTAGGGGATTTGAAAGCCCCTCAGTATGAAGTAGGTCTGTCCACCCCATGTCCTTGACCGCGTTGTCCCTCTGGTTGATTTCGTTTCATGACCCGTCCGCTTCCTGTGACAAAATAGTATTATCCTCCTGGTATATGTAATCATCCTATCCAGCCACACTGATTACAGACCTGCTCTCTTATTTGTTATGGGGAAGGCCAGTGGGGTAAGTTACTGATCTTGACACAGGCCTTGGTAGTAGTGGTCTGCTAGTGAAGAGGTCCCTATGTAATCACATCACGTAGCCTAGTCTTGTTATGCTGGTGAATGAGGACCCAAAAGCGACTTAACGAAAACAGAGTCTTTATTCCAGTATATGACAAAAGTGGAATCCTGGAAAAATCAAGAAGAAAACAAAACAGGAAAAAACTTAAATCCACTCGTAGTAACGAGGACAGACTGGAGACTCGACCATTGACTGCAGGTTGCTTCGGGAAGGCACCGACCGTAGCAGACTAAGACACCTGCTCACACGCAGCATCTGAAGGAGACAAAACACGACACGGCGAGACAAGGACACAGAACAGCGAAACATCATACAAGGATCCGACAAGGACAGAAGCGGAAAACAAGGGGAGAAATAGGGACTCTAATCAGAGGGCAAAATAGGGGACAGGTGTGAAAAGAGTAAATGAGTGAGTTAGGAGAATGAGGAACAGCTGGGAGCAGGAACGGAACGATAGAGAGAAGAGAGAGAGGGAGGGGGAGAGAGAGGGATAGAAAAAGGGAACGAACCTAATAAGACCAGCAGGAGGAAACGAACAGAAGGGAAAGCACAAGGACAAGACAATATATGACAAAACATGACAAGTCTGGTCTTTGACCTACTTACTTTGAATCGTGTGAAAACCAACCATTTTTACAAGAAAAGACAATCGAGTTTGACATTTTTCAAGTACAAAAATACAGAGAAAGATGGTTGAATCGAACCCAGAATGAGCCAGAGAACTGTCAGTGCCGGAGGAGAGGAGTGAGGGGCAAACTGTTCCTGATGGCGATGCTAAATCCCGCCAGTTCAGCATCACCACCGGCACCTGCACTTGCTAGTAGACCTACTAGCGAGTCAGACTCAGCGGAAGAGGGAGACGGGGTGCTGGGGGGAGTGGGAAGTGCATGACGTGCTCAGGCAGGTGCAATTTGCACTTCAAAAACAAGCAAACGTATAACCCCTGTCTTGTCATGCAGAATTCAAAGTTGGGCTGTACAACATGCAACAAGGTAGTGAGCTTGGGTCTATAAATGCCTTGAGGGATTAAACTAGCAAAAGAGTGGGTGGAATGTAATTAAACATCCTATGCATCAGACATAAAAATAAAAACTCAGAAAATAGTTTTTTTAACATGCCTGAACCAAGGCACATTTGGCGACAGCAAGCCTTGTAGTCAAGGCTAAAGAGGACACCCAGGTTAACAACATTTTTATCACCAAATAAATAGACACTACATCTTAGTCTCCAGAATAGCCTTAGAAGGACGCTAAACATCACATCCACATGCCCGCTCATGGTTTTGAGTAAGAAGTTAACTCTCAGGAGTTAAATGGACTTGACATTGGGAGAGTCATTGTGGGAGTTTTTTTCCCTTTACCACAGAACAGCACAGAACAAGTTTGTAAGTTTGTAATCTGAATATTTTTCATATTATCACATTGGAAGGAGGCCTATATATTCTCATGTGTGCTCTGCTGTAGCCTAGATTTATTTATTTTATTTGAAGTTATATTCCGATATTGTGATATTTGTTCTTCTGCTACATTGATGCCTTGAAAATTAGATTAAATTCAGGTCTTGTAAGCCCCACAGCTGAGTATGTGTGCATATGGTGGGTGTTCTGCTGTGTTGTCTAAAAATGTTGATTTACATTGATGTCTAGAAAAATAGGCTATAAGAAATTCTGTAAGAAATTCTATAAGAAATTGTGTAAGCCCTGCAGCTAAACTCAAGTATGTGGGCATACTGTAGTGACATCTACAATTATTTGAACTAATTAGCACAATGGAGAGTGCTGTCCATTTCACCACCATAGATATTAAGACTACATGGCTGCTACATGGCTAAAACAAACCCGAAGTGCTTGCTAAGTTAAAATGAACTGGAATTTATAGCAAAGGCCAGGGTTATTTAGTCAACAAATCTAAGCACCAGAAACATTCAACATTTACCTGATAACCCATATGTTGTCCAGGACTTTGTGAATGGTATGGAGAATTTCTGTAAGGAGCGCCACGAGAACTCTATCTATGATGCGTATACTCCGGAGATGAGTCGTTGTTGTTACATTTTTCATTACCCCCTCCTCCACCGTGATAACATCTATTACCAAAGTCTCTCGAAGAAAAATTTGGAGTGCCATTATCAAACTGCCCAAATCTAGGTGGTCCAAAAGACAGAAAGGGACCACCGTGGAGTTCCCATTGTGGTGAGGAAAGAACCACAACGCTGTTGTCGAATCCTGTCAGGGTTCAGAAAACACCTCTTCGGGAGCTCATTCCGTCCGGACTAGGTTGTCGCGAATGTCATCTGTGCATTATCAAAATGGAAATATAAACTATTTTGCTTATGGCTGAATGGAAGAAAGCTGTTATAGCAGCAAAGGGGAGGCCAACTCCATGTTAATGTCCATGATTTTAGTATGAGATGTGTCACATACTTCTGGTCATGTAGTGTATCAGCTTGTTTACCTCATCTTCTGGAACCACAAGATGGAGCTGCAACATAATTAAATGCTTCTTATGCAAGGGTCAGGGCCAAAAGTGAAGAACTAAAAGGAAAACAGACCTTTTATTGTGTTGTTTCAAAGTATTCCCAGACATAGAGAAAACACTATATTTTGCCCAGCCACCCTATTCAAACCTTGCCAAAAAAGCTCTTGGTTAAAGATTAATAATAATTAGAGGAGCACTTATTGAGCCCATTTTGGAATCTAATCTAATCATTCAAAGTCTCCTCTCCCGGATTTAATTAAATAATTACAAAATGCTACCCAACCGATGGCTGACCTGCTCCAATGGACCCTCCGATTAACAGTCAGGCAGTAAACAATACAGGGGCCAATGGGAGCCGCCAATAGAGCCCTGGGCATGCATTCCTGTGCCATGCACACAACATGGCTAACCTATGTAATCAAACACATACATGCCGTCAAAACAGAGCATGATCAATTATTCTCACACACCATGATCCCCATGTGCAACAGGGTAATTTCAGTAAATAATTCAAAAAACATTTTTTAAAATTGCTTCTCATATTCGGTTTATTAAAAAGTAATTGAAAATAAAAGCTTTTTTTTTAATAAAATCATTTCAGTTTACCTCCTGAATTGGACAGCTGACTTCTATTGACCCAAGCCTGGTGTGTGAAACACAGTCAAAGTTGTACACGGATTTTAAAAAATTCACACTCACTTGTGCAATGAGATTCAACGTAGTCGAAGTAGTGTTTAGAGTTCATAACAATGTTAAAGCTGGACAATTGTACTTTTTTCCCCACATGGTGTGTGGTGCAACCAATGATGATCAAAGATCCAAAGAAGAACTTTATGGTGGTATGGAAGGCAGATAGTGGCATGCACACCTGTAAAAGAACGGAATGGTTTTGGAGTTTTACAGTCGTGCTTAAGTGAAGTAACTAGGCAGATCATTGGAGATTTTTTATTTTTTGACCTTTATTTTACAAGGCAAGTCAGTTAAGAACAATTTCTTATTTTCAATGACAGCCTAGGAACAGTGGTTTAACTGCCTGTTCAGCGGCAGAAAAACAGATTTGTACCTTGTCAGCTCGGGGGTTTGAACTTGCAACCTTCCGGGTACTAGTCCAACACTCTAAACACTAGGCTACCCTGCCACGGTAAGATGTGGTAAGATGTCTTATTATGAAGTTATTTGTGACCCGGACCTGGGTTCCAAGATGGCAGCTACTGCAATCTTGCTTTGTACAACCCCTGGAAATCGTTTCGAGGACAAAATATATTTTTGACCCAAATCTGTGTGTATAGGTTGACCGTATATGTGTATGTGCTTGTCAGTGTCATAGGTTGTTACTTGTATCAGCAAAGTAACTGCAGTTGGTGAAACAAAGGTAAAATGCAGGAACTACTGTGTATGATTGTTACTGCGTTGTAACATGGTTTCACAGTAACTTTTTGCAGTTACTGCAAAAATGACAGAAATTTCTCCAAAATACAACACAGTGTAGGCCTGGCATTTGTCCACTTGATAAAGCATGTATTTAAATGGATCAACAATAACACTGTCACGACTTCTGTCGAGGTCTGTCCCTCTCCTTGTTTGGGCGGCATTTGGCGGTCGACGTCACCAGTCTTCTAGCCATCGCAGCTCCACTTTTCATTTTCCATTTGTTTTGTCTTGTTTGCCCGCACATCTGGTTCACATTCCCTCATCAGACTAAATGTAGTGTGACCCACATGTTTCCCCCATGTCTGTGTGTGGAAATATTCTTTGTGTAGGGTGTTATGCTACAGGATGGCTTGCGCTAGCTGTTTGTTTCAAACCTAGATTTGTTTGTTTTGTTTAATCCGGTTCATGTTACCATGGTTGTGCTTTGTGCTGCTTCGCCTGTACCTTTGGGCCAGGGTGCATATTAAAGTTCTCCTGCTTACCACCCATCTCTGCTCTCCTGCGCCTGACTTCCCAGCAACCAGTCACTCACCCCGTTACAGAATTCCACACCTGTCAATGGAGTCAGCAGGAGCGGGGCACCCATGGTGGGGGTAGAGGAGCGCGTCCGGGAGCACGCGGCGATGCTTCACCATCTTGGCGCTGTCATGGGACGCGTCGTCCAGACTATGGACCGCTGGGAGAGACAGGGAGTCCCTCCAGCGCCCCCAACAGCACAACAGGGGTCTCCACTACTCGCCTCCCCTGCACCCGGTCCCAGTGGGATTCGTCTCGCCCTTCCAAAGGAGTTTGATGGGACGGTGGAACGCTTCCTGTTAGAATTACCTTTCTAAGTGTTCTGATACTTCTAGCTTGGAGTTGTATTTTTACGATAACAAAGCTACAGTATATCACTTTTTAACGTGTGAGTAGGTGGCGTGCTTACTAGGTGTGTCCAATCAATTTTGTAACCACCCCCTCTTCAAATTAGGGCTAATTGGAAAAGCTGTTCAAAATAGGACATTGTATTATTTCTTTGTACTCCCTGACAAAGGCCATGCAGCCGAAACGCGTCGGATTTCTAAAACCTTGTCTCTATTGAACATGCCATACAAATAAAGGCATTTTAATTCAGTATATGAAGAGTGCCTTGGTCCTCCTTTCCTTTTGATGACCAATTCACCCATTTTATCAAAGAGCACCTTCTGTCTACCAAAATGTACTATTGTGTACCTTAGTGGCGCTTCCCGTCCTCATCTTTCTACTAGGTAATAAAAGTAGTTTGAGTTGGGCCGGTATGTTCCATGAAATTATGCCTCAGAACATAAGCTAATACTGTGTGCATCCCCAAATGGCACCCTATTTCATATATAGTGCACTTCTTTTGACCAGGGTTCTGGTCAAATGTAGTGCACCATGTAGGAAATAGGCTGTCATTTGGGGCACAGACACTGTTTGCTCTCCTATCTAATATCTAATCTGGTTCATTCACAAATATGCATAATGTCATTAAGGAGTTATCTTTTTAAACATTTCATAGTTGGGTAACAACTTTTAACTTTGTACAACACTTCAAACACTGTAATTGGAAAGGAATTACGAATATTTCCTTATTTAGGTGACCTAGATCTCATCCTTTTGAGCTTCAGCTTAAGGGTTGCGCATTACTCACACTATCTTTGCAACAACAAAGCTGTTCTCATTAGAAAGTACACTAGATTTGCCGATGAGAAACAACAGAAAAGGCCCATTACTGGGCCATAGGTCAATAACAGTCTCATTGTCGGATTTGGGAAAACAAGCAAACATACACACAACAGACTGCCATATGCAATCTCCCCTTTGTGCTTTGTTTTCCTCTCACAAAACAACAGAACAGGATGTTTTATAGGGCAAACTTGCCCGCCAAACCATAATTGACTGATTTGTTAACCAACGAGTCCTGGGTTTTCCAACGCCTCAGTGTGGCTTAGTTGATAGGGCATTGACCTTTCAAATGCTAGAGTTGAGGGTTTGATTCCAACTGGGGCCATCCATTTTTAATTCTTTAAATTGTATTTACTTAACCTTTAACAAGGCAAATCAGTTAAGAACAAATTCTTATTTACAATGATGGCCTACCAAAAGGCTAAATGCCTCCTGTGGGGATGGGGACTTTGATTAAAAATTAAAAATAAATAAAAATATAGGACAAAACACACATCACGACAAAGGGCAACACTACATAAAGCGAGACCTAAGATGACAACATAGCATGTAAGCAGTATATGACAACACAGCATGGTAGCATCACAACATGACAACAACATGGTAGCAACACAACATGGTAGCAGCACAAAACAGGGTACAAATATTGATGGGCACAGACAACAGCACAAAGGGCAAGAAGGTAGAGACTTCCGGCGCCGACTGAGATGGCCGCCTCGCTTCGCGTTCCTAGGAAACTATGCAGTTTTTTGTTTTTTTACGTGTTATTTCTTACATTAGTACCCCAGGTCATCTTAGGTTTCATTACATACAGTCGAGAAGAACTACTGAATATAAGATCAGCGTCAACTCACCATCAGTACGACCAAGAATATGTTTTCCGCGACGCGGATCCTGTGTTCTGCCTTACAAACAGGACAACGGAATGGATCGCATGCAGCGACCCAAGGAAACGACTCCGAAAAAGAGGGAAACGCGGCGGTGTTCTGGTCAGACTCCGGAAAAGGGCACATCGCGCACCACTTCCCAGTATTCTTCTTGCCAATGTCCAGTCTCTCGACAACAAGGTTGATGAAATCTGAGCAAGGGTGGCATTCCAGAGGGACATCAGAGACTGCAACGTTCTCTGCTTTACGGAGACATGGCTTACTGGGAAAACGCTATCCAGGGCGGTGCAGCCAACAGGTTTCTCCACGCATCGCGCCGACAGAAACAAACATCTCTCTGGTAAGAAGAGTGGAGGGGGCGTATGCCTCATGACTAACGGGACATGGTGTGATGAAGAAAACATACAGGAACTCAAATCCTTCTGTTCACCTGATTTAGAATTCCTCACAATCAAATGTAGACCGCATTATCTTCCAAGAGAATTCTCTTCGATTATAATCACAGCCGTATATATCCCCCCCCAAGCAGACACATCGATGGCTCTGAACGAACTTTATTTAACTCTTTGCAAACTGGAAAACATTTATCCGGAGGCTGCATTCATTGTAGCTGGGGATTTTAACAAAGCCAATCTGAAAACAAGACTCCCTAAATTTTATCAGCATATCGATTGCGCAACCAGGGGTGGTAAAACCTTGGATCATTGTTACTCTAACTTCCGCGACGCATATAAGGCCCTGCCCCGCCCCCCTTTCGGAAAAGCTGACCACGACTCCATTTTGCTGATCCCTGCCTACAGACAGAAATTAAAACAAGAGGCTCCCACGCTGAGGTCTGTCCAACGCTGGTCAGAACAAGCTGACTCTACACTCCAAGACTGCTTCCATCACGTGGACTGGGACATGTTTCGTATTGCGTCAGATGGGAATATTGACGAATACGCTGATTCGGTGTGCGAGTTCATTAGAACGTGCGTCGAAGATGTCGTTCCCATAGCAACGATAAAAACATTCCCTAACCAGAAACCGTGGATTGATGGCAGCATTCGCGTGAAACTGAAAGCGCGAACCACTGCTTTTAATCAGGGCAAGGTGTCTGGCAACATGACTGAATACAAACAGTGCAGCTATTCCCTCCGTAAGGCTATCAAACAAGCTAAGCGTCAGTACAGAGACAAAGTGGAATCTCAATTCAATGGCTCAGACACAAGAGGCATGTGGCAGGGTCTACAGTCAATCACGGACTACAAGATGAAATCCAGCCCAGTCACGGACCAGGATGTCTTGCTCCCAGGCAGACTAAATAACTTTTTGCCCGCTTTGAGGACAATACAGTGCCACTGACACGGCCTGCAACGGAAACATGCAGTCTCTCCTTCACTGCAGCCGAGGTGAGTAAGACATTTAAACGTGTTAACCCTCGCAAGGCTGCAGGCCCAGACGGCATCCCCAGCCGCGCCCTCCGAGCATGCGCAGACCAGCTGGCCGGTGTGTTTACGGACATATTCAATCAATCCCTATACCAGTCTGCTGTTCCCACATGCTTCAAGAGGGCCACCATTGTTCCTGTTCCCAAGAAAGCTAAGGTAACTGAGCTAAACGACTACCGCCCCGTAGCACTCACTTCCGTCATCATGAAGTGCTTTGAGAGACTAGTCAAGGACCATATCACCTCCACCCTACCTGACACCCTAGACCCACTCCAATTTGCTTACCGCCCAAATAGGTCCACAGACGATGCAATCTCAACCACACTGCACACTGCCCTAACCCACCTGGACAAGAGGAATACCTATGTGAGAATGCTGTTCATCGACTACAGCTCGGCATTCAACACCATAGTACCCTCCAAGCTCGTCATCAAGCTCGAGACCCTGGGTCTCGACCCCGCCCTGTGCAACTGGGTACTGGACTTCCTGACGGGCCGCCCCAGGTGGTGAGGGTAGGCAACAACATCTCCTCCCCGCTGATCCTCAACACGGGGGCCCCACAAGGGTGCGTTCTGAGCCCTCTCCTGTACTCCCTGTTCACCCACGACTGCGTGGCCACGCACGCCTCCAACTCAATCATCAAGTTTGCGGACGACACAACAGTGGTAGGCTTGATTACCAACAACGACGAGACGGCCTACAGGGAGGAGGTGAGGGCCCTTGGAGTGTGGTGTCAGGAAAATAACCTCACACTCAACGTCAACAAAACTAAGGAGATGATTGTGGACTTCAGGAAACAGCAGAGGGAACACCCCCCTATTCACATCGATGGAACAGTAGTGGAGAGGGTAGCTAGTTTTAAGTTCCTCGGCATACACATCACAGACAAACTGAATTGGTCCACTCACACTGACAGCGTCGTGAAGAAGGCGCAGCAGCGCCTATTCAACCTCAGGAGGCTGAAAAATTCGGCTTGTCACCAAAAGCACTCACAAACTTCTACAGATGCACAATCGAGAGCATCCTGGCGGGCTGTATCACCGCCTGGTACGGCAACTGCTCTGCCCTCAACCGTAAGGCTCTCCAGAGGGTAGTGAGGACTGCACAACGCATCACCGGGGGCAAACTACCTGCCCTCCAGGACACCTACACCACCCGTTGTTACAGGAAGGCCATAAAGATCATCAAGGACATCAACCACCCGAACCACTGCCTGTTCACCCCGCTATCATCCAGAAGGCGAGGTCAGTACAGGTGCATCAAAGCTGGGACCGAGAGACTGAAAAACAGCTTCTATCTCAAGGCCATCAGACTGTTAAATAGCCACCACTAACATTGAGTGGCTGCTGCCAACACACTGTCATTGACACTGACCCAACTCCAGCCATTTTAATAATGGGAATTGATGGAAATGATGTAAATATATATATATATATATATCACTAGCCACTTTAAACAATGCTACCTTATATAATGTTACTTACCCTACATTATTCATCTCATATGCATATGTATATACTGTACTCTACAACATCGACTGCATCCTTATGTAACACATGTATCACTAGCCACTTTAACTATGCCACTTTGTTTACTTTGTCTACACACTCATCTCATATGTATATACTGTACTCGATACCATCTACTGTATGCTGCTCTGTACCATCACTCATTCATATATCCTTATGTACATGTTCCTTATCCCCTTACACTGTGTATAATACAGTAGTTTTTTTTTGGAATTGTTAGTTAGATTACTTGTTGGTTATCACTGCATTGTCGGAACTAGAAGCACAAGCATTTCGCTACACTCGCATTAACATCTGCTAACCATGTGTATGTGACAAATAAAATTTGATTTGATTTGATTTAGAGACAACAATATATCACGCAAAGCATCCACAATTGTCAGTAAGAGTGTCCATGATTGAGTCTTTGAATGAAAAGTTTGAGATAAAACTGTCCAGTTTAGTGTTTGTTGCCGCTCGGTCCAGTCGCTAGCTGCAGTTAAGTGAAAAGACAAGCCACCCGGGAATGTGTGTGCATTGGGGACATTTAACAGAATGTGCCTGGCAGAACGTGTGTTGTGTGTGGAGGATGAGGGCTGCCGTAGATATCTCAGATAGGGGGGAGTGAGGCCTACGAGGGTTTTATAATTAAGCTACATCCAGTGGGTCTTGCGATGGGTATACAGAGATGACCAGTTTACAGAAGAATATAGAGTGCAGTGATGTGTCCTATAAGGAGCATTGGTGGCAAATCTGATGGCCTGATGGTAAAGGACATCTAGCCGCTCGAGAGCACCCTTACCTGACGATCTATAAAGTACGTCTCCATAATCTAGCATGAGTAGGATGGTCATCTGAATCAGGGTTAGTTTGGCAGCTGGGGTGAAAGAGGAGTGATTACGATAGAGGAAACCAAGTCTAGATTTAACTTTAGCCTGCAGCTTTGATATGTGTTGAGAGAAGGACAGTGTACAGTCTAACCATACTCCCAAGTACTTGTATGAGGTGACTCCCTCAACCACATGACTTTGTTTTGGAGGTGTTTAGAACAAGGTTAAGGGCAGAAAAAGCTTGTTGGACACACTTGTTGGACAAATTAGAAAATGTATGCCTGCAATATTAGGTAAAAGCTTCTGCTAAATGGCATATATCAGTTAAAGTAAAACATAATTTTTCTCCACAACCCTTCCACTAGTTTTGACACTCAAAGTTCTAAGCGTGAACAAGCAAAATGTATAAAATGAATATCTTTGCTGTTCTACAGTATGGACCCAATTGATCCAAAGATCAGCTCAGTCACTCAAAGATACATGTTAGGGCAAGGGCTGAGACAGTAGTCGTTTTGAAAGAATGTATTCTGGGAAGTGAAAATTCCAACGGCATAGGGTGGACATTTATTAAGGTTAGGGTTAAGGTTATATTTAGAAATGAGGTTAAGGTAAAGGGTTGCTATAGTTTCAATTAAGTTAAGGTTGGGGTTAGGGAAACGCATGAAATTTAACATTGAGTTAGCGTCTTCCTCCATTCATTTTTGGCCGGTCGAATGCATTCTACATTCTAATGCCCATCATGACATTAATCCACCTGGCGGGTCAGATTTCAAAAAAGCTTTACAGCAAAATCTATCCAAACGTTTATGTTAGGACATCTCTCTCAGCAGACAAAACATTACAAACAGCCAGCAGCAAAGTAGATTGGTCACAAAAGTCAGAAAAGCAATAAAATGAATCGCTTACCTTTGATGATCTTCGGATGTTTGCACTCACGAGACTCGTGCTGGTCGTGACGGGCAGACGAAAATTCCAAGTAGTTCGTAGAAACATGTCAAACGGTTTTATAAACAATTCTCAGGTTGTTTTTACAATAAATAATTGATAATATTTCAACCGGACCGTAGCTTTTTCAATAGGAGAGAGAGAGAAAATGTCTGCTCCAAGCTGTTGTGCATACAAAACTCTGCTGGCACCCAGCCATCCACTGATGCGATGTGATTGTTCTCGCTCATTTTTTCAGAATAAAAGGCTGAAACTATGTCTAAAGACTATTCACACCATGTGGAAGCCATAGGGAAAGGAATCTGGTTGATATCCCTTTAAATGGAGGGAAGGCATGCAATGGAACAGGCAGATTTGTTTCTCTTAGGCACTTCCTGGTTGGATTTTCCTCAGGTCGTTGCTTGCAATATCAGTTCTGTTATACTCACAGACAATATTTGGACAGTTTTGGAAACTTTAGAGTGTTTTCTATCCTAATCTGACAATTACATGCTTATTCTAAATTCTGGGCCTGAGAAATAGTCAGTTTCATTTGGGTACGTTTTTTCATCCAAACATCAAAATACTGCCCCCTACACTCAACAGGTTAATACAGCAAACATGACCCCATTGGCCCAGAGTGGGTTTTTGGTATGGGCTAGCCCACACCAGCCCAACACGGGCTAGACCAGCATGGGCTAGCCCACACTCACCCTCAGCGGGGCTGATAGAAACCGGAAGCCTCCAGTTTTCAGGGGAAATGGAAGAGAGCCTGTGATGCGAGGCTCACAATCCCCAGTGAAAGAACAAGCGGATGAGCGGATGACTGGAAAACATAGAGCGTTCTGAGAAAGTATTAAAGCACTAAATAAAACGTGCAATATTCCTTTGTTGGAGATTACATTTCCGATAGATAACACTCGCTAACATCTGGTTTGCAGCTCGCTACAGCACTTTTGCTATCTCTGAAGTTGTTTCCATCTGGAATATTAACAAGGCGTTTTACCCTATCATAAGCCAAAATGGTTGTATTACTCTATAGTTTATGATTTTGTTGTAATTTGTGTTTGTAATGTATACAATATGTAATGTCTACAATGTATAGCTTCGAAATCTACTTCATATTATGTGCATCTCATGGACTGTCAGCCCTTGCATTCATATTTTAGTCAATGGATTTTGAGAGTGGTTACTCCATTTCCCCTGCCCGATCTCTCAGTTTACCAAATACAGTGGCAAAGTCAGGCTGTTGAAATTACAGATTGGGACTTTAATCTTTCTTTGTGACTACGCTTTTATATGTTCTACTTACATTCAGTGTACTAGTACAAAATTAACTGTAATGCTGTGATAGAGGAATTTTAAATTCCCTTATGTTTTATTGCCAAAACCAATTTAATTCGCACTCATTTGTAATTCATGATAAGTTGTAAGTTTATCATTTGCATGAATTAGTAAGAGACCAGTCTTAAAAAACAAGTTCAGCATTTATTCTTGATGAGTACTGAATGCTCACACACATTACCACAGGTTATAAACTGAAAATGACGTCAGCGTTTTCCAAACGTTCCGTTTCACAAACAGAGGGCCCCTCTAATTCTCAAGCCTCCGCGTTATCAGCACGAAGTCAAGGCCAGTCAGCATAAATCAACATTCCCGACCATTTTGGAGATGGCCCGTTCCCACCACCTGGAGATTTGTACAACTGAATGAACTTAAAGAATGGTTGGTCCTTCTGTAGCTCAGTTGGTAGAGCATGGCGCTTGTAACGCCAGGGTAGTGGGTTCGATCCCCGGGACCACCCATACCACCCATACGTAGAATGTATGCACACATGACTGTAAGTCGCTTTGGATAAAAGCATCTGCTAAATGGCATATATTATTATTATATAAGAACAGACCTTCATTGTTACTTAACTTCCTGACTACATTATATACAATTGTGAAAGGGAGCAAGAGGGACAGTACATTATAGCATTTGGACTAGTCAGTTTCTGATTGGAATGTATACATAATTAGTCATTTCAAACATATTTTCCTCTATCAATCCTCCCTTTGATCAAATATTATACATTCAATTCTACATCTAGTTTTATTTAATCATAAAAAATGAAAGTATAAATGAACTTATCTAACCTTTTTATAGAGGTTTATCAGATTATCATATGAATAGACAAATAATCAACAAATCAATTATAAATGTTTATCCAACTCTCCACATTTCATTAATCAATTCTAACCTTAACTCCAACTGTTTTTAAATCTACATCAGAATCATAACTCTTCCTTCCAGGATTCTTTTTTGTTTTTCTTTTTACAATCTTCATCAAAAAAACAGTTTAATCATTGAAACAAATTACAATCTAATTCCCCTTCATGTCAACACTATTCTCATCAAACATAAATTCCCCACAAATGACAGATCCGGATTCGTCCACTTCCTCTGTAGACATGCCTCCAGTCCTACACAGGTCAGAATCTGGAATCGGCCCATAACGCACCATCCGTTGGGTCATTGATCTTTCCAGAGTCCTGGAAACAAGGCCTCGCACACAGGGAATTAGACAACAGCCGCATAAAATTAATACAGGTTGATACAGCCCAAAACACCACATTTTTCCATAAATACTGTCTACCCAATTTAGTTCAGAGAAGTATCCATCCCAGAGTTTCTGCCAACCCGTGAGCCAGGGTGGTCAAACCAGCTGAGGCTTCGGGCACTGATTCGTCCGGAGCCGTGCCACCCGGGATGTAAGACATGGTCCTGATTACCACGCCCACTTCCTCCTTTTATCCTATGCAATTCTATTCTGTCAGGTCTTCCAGCTGGTTGCGTCAGTCTGTTCTACAAAACCTTTAACAACACCTTTGGTATTCCTGCTAAAGCGCTGTTGATTACCATAACTATAATTACACACCTCGTGGAACACCAATGTTATCAATATATATACTCTGTCGTCAAAAGATCCAGATGGAGCATCTCTCTCGTTTTGGCTAACTTCACGTCTTGGTGTTGTATGAGTGTAAAAGGCATTCCTAAATGTACTAGAGCGCATAGTCCAGTCCAATCAGTCGGTAATACTGACCACAAATTCATTCCCCCGCACAACCACCAGATGTCAGCCCTGGCCACCTTCAACATTTTGAAATCTCCAGAGTTCAACCAGCCTGTCAAATCAGACATGGTCTCGTCAGTGGTAATATTCTCTGTCTTATTGCAGGTACCAACTTCCCCCACGTATTTCCCGTGTGTACTGTATCTGGCCAACCAGTAATATTCTCCTCTCGTCACGGTAAAGGGAGGAAGTCTTGATTTAAATGGAACCTGGGGATATAAATAGTGTAAATCAATACAGCTATCATTACTTGGCATTCCTGCTTTCATGAACAGCTTTACCATACATGCCATTCCCTTACTATACTTTACCTGGTCCCAAATTGAGTGTATGGGTTTACATAGCCATCCCTTTCAGTGTGAGCTATGACCTGGCTCCACGACTTACACGGTGATTTACACAAATACTTCCCATAGAGTCCCATGGTTCTAGACTGCCAAGGGGTGAATGACCCCAATTGATCTACACAAAATTCTACTGAGAGATCCTTGCCCAATTCCACCCTCACTTCCTTACTATTTTGTTTCAGTGACCTTCAGAGAATCTTAGGTAACATCCCATTTCCCTCATCTAGCACATGAGTCAAATTATCCTCTTTGGCACTTTCCGGGGATCATGGTGAATCAGGAATATGGCCCCGCAATAAAACAGCTCAGGACGGTCAGTGCACACGTGAAGCCCCACCCTCTCCCCGAGAACATATCAACAGCCAGAGGCCAAGCCATCACTTCACTTCTATGAACGCTCACAGCTGGGGAAAGGTCAGGTATAGGGAATCTTCAGAAGGAGTTTGACCCCCGTTCAATATGGGTCACGGTTCCTCTCCTTCCCCTGTGACCGCCCGACAGTGCCAGTATGACTCACCCCCCTACAATGTGTGACATGTACCCAGGTAGCTCTTTCGGCTATTCTCACCGCGAAGGCAGTCACCAGTAGTACTTGGAATGGTCCCTCCCACCGAGGCTGCTTCCAGTTTTTTCTTCAATGATTGGATCCAGATCCAGTCTCCTGGTTGAATCTCGTGTGCCACCTCCCTCTAATTCTCCTGCTGGGCATAAAACTTTTGACATACGTGTTTGATTAATGAACAACCTCCTCATGTGTTCCACCATACTGCTTTCTATTTCTACATTTGCTTCCTCCAATCGCCCTAATTGGGACATTCTATAGGGTCTACCAAAAACCTTCTCAAATGGAGATAGCCCCTCCCTATCAGGGGTTATTCTAATAGTCATTAACACTATGGGCAGGCATTTTATCCCGTTCATTCCAGTACTTAGGTGTGTTTTCCTTAATCAACCTTTTACCGATCGATTCATGTTCTCGATAAGGCCAGCACTTTGGGGGTGATAAGAACTATGTTTCTTCATATTTATATCCAATTTCTGACCTATATGCTCAATTACTTCTGGTAATCCAAATCGCGGAATTATCTCCTGACATAATGCTCTAGCCACTGTTTCTGCGTCTGCTGAGGATGTAGGAAACACTTCTACCCATTTGGTATATTTATCAATTATTGTTAAACACCACTTCTTGTTTTCACTCCTAGTTAATTCAATATAGTACACCGTGAGCAAAAGTTTTTAAAAAGTTTTTGCAAAAATAGTTATTCCATATGCTACAAAGTGCTGTTTAACCATTCCTACCATCCCCCCTGTTGATACATGGCTTTGCCCATGTATCAATACAGCAGCATATTTAAACAGTGACTTAGGTAAAACAGGTAGATTCCCTTTATGCCAAATACCTCCTCTATCTACAGCTCCCATTCTGACCCATTTAGAAACGTATTTACCCACTATGTTATCTTTGCTCTTCCTGCACCCCCCTCTAACTTCTCTGCTCTCCCACCTTCAAGGTCTCTGCGGTGCGTGGGAGGGCTCCTCTGTATGTTTCTCATGTTTTCCAAATTTGAACTACATGGGAACTACAAACCCATGGACCCTCTTTTAGAAAAAAAAATGTCTATGAGCGGCTTTTCTCCAAATTCCTTAATCAATCTATCTTAATCCCAACAATAATCCTAACTCCTCATAGATGTCCTATAGTCCTGTTAAATATAATACTATTTAAAAACGTATAATCTAATAGATGCTAACCATATTAAAAATCCTTCCTACACTAACAAGCCCTCTCCTTGGGGACCCTCAGTATTCTATCCGACAATAACATGGGTTTAATATGTGTTGCAAAGTGTGGAATAAAACTTTGGTCCTGGAAAACAGAGTAAAGCAGAACAAAACATTCTTATAACCCATCTGGTCCTCTCAGCTATTCTTATCCAGCATCAGGTGGGCACCATGCCACCCTTCACGACAGGGAGAACAAACATACATGGTTCATCCTCAGTCAGTAAATAATACAGGAATTAGGGTCAGAAATCCAGTAACCACCATACCGGTATACTTACCAAACCAGTCTCCCAACCAGGGTGGACAGTCAGACTCCTCTACCCCCGACATTGTCCTCATCTCAGCAGATAGCCCATTTAAGGCCCTTAGATATACTACCATCTGGACTGGTGTTATTAGGGATATACGTACAACATTGTTCACTGAACATTTTGTAGACTCCCCCCTGACTAGCAAGAAGCATATTCTAAGCAAGTCCATTCTGTATAAGACAGCCACAAATTGTCCCTACCATCAAAACCAGTCTCCGGGCCTCATTGATCAATAGCTGAATAGTCTAACATTAATTACCTGAATGGGATTTTTAGCATAGTGGTGACAGGTTCGGTCCAGGGGTGATAGAGGAGTGTGTCTGGCCCCGGTCCGTCTGAGACCTCCGGTTTTGGCAGTACCTTAATAGAAAACACACCCACCGTGTCTGTCCCGGTCCTTTGTAGTCCGGGGTGCAAGTGCCTGCATCAGAGAGCTTAATAGTTTTGATGGTTAGTAGGATTTCATCACCTTTACAAAGTTCAACAGTGCTCCCAGGTTTCCCCCATATTATGGAAAGCCTATCCACCTTTGTGGGATCCCCTTTCTCCAGTCCCAAAACTGTCCCAAGTTGGTTATCATACGGACACCCTCCCCTATTACACAGGTAATGTCTCCCGTCTTTTGACACTCCTGTAACCGAGTGTTAAAACCAAACAAAAATATCTCAATTTCTTCCCTGCCCTGTTGGCTCTAAATATGTTATCTTCCACTATTTATTCTCAATGATAAATATGACTTTCTCTCTGTTACAATACCAAATCCCCAATAGCCCATTCAAAAACTTCACAGCTAATGTTATAAGACAGAATCCTGAACCACTTTCTCATTTGCGGTTCAAACAGTAATTCTAACCCTCAACCAAAACTGCTTCATTTCTAATGAATTTACCTTAATACTAGTAACTCAATATGACCCCATTCATTATACAAATGACTCTCCCCGAGGCTGATCAGACCTTGGGAGCCAGTCATGATAAGGTCAAAAGGTCATACCATATTAGGCATAAAGAACCCTTTATCTTTTGAATAGAAATAGTCACCTGTATAATTCAAACCCATAAAAAACATCTCATAAGGTTCCATATGTGAGCCTGCCTCTAAAATACCCTTGCACTAAACAAACAGTTCTAACAGTTGTTCCATGTGTATAATTTGCAGACCTTTTTAAAGCTTATCTCTCCCCAAAGTTGTAATCCCAGGAGGCCTCTAAAGTGAGCCACCTCACCCCTAACTATCATTCCCTAATGCTATTTCGAATCAGAAACTCAATAGGTGAACTATAACTAAACCTAATGATAATTCCCCTTTGACTCAAATCATTAATCATAAGTTTTAAACATCGTCTACGGATATGTTTACTTAAATGACCATGCTACTTTTAGATACAATTAACCCGATAACATTATTATCCAATGAATTACTTTTTCTCTCTGCCGCAAATGTCATACATTTCACAGTGTAAGGAATTCGTAATTTAATCCCCGAAATTTAATAAATATGCATTCGCATTCTCTCATGGCTCCTTTAATTTACTTAACTTGGGTAACTTTCATCCGTTCCGGAACAAAGAGTTCTACCTAAACCCGCCAGAAAACACTGTTCAACTAAGTTAAATCAAACCCAAAAATTGACTATAACCAATAAACAAATAAACAAAAACTTTTATCTCAACTTCTGAAAGGTTTACTCGAAGCCTCGATACACACTCTAATAGCCATACAGTTTGCTCCGTTATTGCCAGTTTTCTGGTGACAAAAGTGTCACGATGGTGACGTCATCATCAAGCGCTCAATCTGCCAATTCGTAGCGACTTCAAATGAATTGTAAATAATTATTGTTCGATTAACCAAACCTAATTTGTCACATCTGTTCAAATTCTGAATTATAATTTACCACCCCAACCAATCATCTCTAAATTCGCCAATTTTATAAAATCTTTTCGATGGGCATAAATCATGATTGTCTCTTTGTTATCATTTATAGAATCCAATTTGCTCTAAATACCTGTCTCGTCTTTGACTTAGTATTTTAATTACAACTCTATTCCCAATACGTTATTCACTTGTCTAATTACAACTCAAACCACTGTGATTACCGTGCACTGTCCCTTTAAGATAAGACTTTTCCTTTGTTCCCCGCAATGAGAACGGAAACCAGATCGTTTTTAGAATACGTTACTTTTTTGTTCAAATTCACTGGCGTTACCTTAACCAAACATCAATAATCAGAAAAACAATCACAACTTCTTACGATTAAACTATTCTTACCTAATTTATAGTCAAAAGCGTTGCACTATATAGCCCCATTTGAGTGTCTAGCAATTCCGTTGCTTGGCTATAGACACAAATCTGCCCGCCTTTGTAAAATATATATTCCCTATTCCGATTGAGTTCAGTTTTAAATTATAATCAGAGTAAACCCAACCGAACTTCTCAATTTAATTTACCCTAACATTTAACGTACCCTGTTTTTGTGTTAAACTTCTCATGTCAATTGATTCATAAATAGCCATAACGTCCAGGCAGGCTGGAATTGTATTGTATCTCTCCGTTATCCCCTTTTTCACAACAGAAAATAGCCCAAATTTGAACGCCCAAAGTTTTCCCTCAGTTCCCTTTCTTTACTCGATTGTCGCCTCTGACTTCCCCACAGTTAAATTACAACCTGTTGATGATTTTTTCGTGGAGTGTTACACTCCCAATTTTGTTACAATTAAAACATCTTGTATTTTTCTTTTTCACATTATTACCACATTCCTTATGTATTTGTTTTACCAGGAATTCTAACTTTTCGACATCTAGGCGTCCGTCAAAACCATACCCTTTTCCCCATTTAGGACAGAAATCTACATTCCTTCTATCTTTTTTTGTTTCATATAACGGTTGTCATGTTTTGTCTTATATTGTCTTGTCATTTTGCTTTTCCTTCTGTTCGTTTTCCCCCTGCTGGTCTTTTTAGGTTCGTTCCCCTTTTTCTCTCTCCCTTCCTCTCTCTCTTCTCTCTATCGTTCCGTTCCTGCTCCCAGCTGTTCCTATTCCCCTAATCAATCATTTAGTCTTCCCACACCTGTTCCCTATCTTTTCCCCTGATTAGAGTCCCTATTTCTCCCCTTGTTTTCCGTTTCTGTCCTGTCGGATCCTTGTCTATTGTTCACCGTGCTGTGTCTTTGTATCGCCCTGTCGTGTCGTGTTTCCCTCAGATGCTGCGTGGTGAGCAGGTGTCTGAGTCTGCTACGGTCAAGTGCCTTCCCGAGGCAACCTGCAGTTTATTATCGAGTCTCCAGTCAGTTCTCGTGATTAAGAGTGAAATTGTTTTTATGCTTTATTTACCGCTCCGATTTGTCTAGGAGTATTGCTATTTCCTTAAACTGGATTAAAGACTCTGTTTTCGCCAAGTCGCTTTTGGGTCCTCATTCACCTGCATAACAACGGTAATCTTCCGTCTCTTCAGAAAGCAGTTTAGAAGGGTTACTACCCATTATAATACATTCCTGCCCCAAAATAATTCCAATCTCCAACCCTTTATGTTAATTTCTCTTTATTGGAATCCTTATCTACTTACGCCTAATAATTCCAATATTTAACACCTTATGGTTAATATCTCTTTTATTGGGATCCTCATCTACTAAAGTCTGACATTAAGTCTCACCCGTATACGATACATTACTATTCCTTTAGGACTTTTGCTAAGATCGTCGCTCCAAATCAGCCTACTTGTAGGGTTGACCGAAGACAAATAGACCGAGTCTCAAGAGTCTCCGTCCACTCGTCGTTCAATCTGATACTAGTTTTCACCCGTATACAGCGATCAATGTTCCTATAGGACTTTGAACTTAAAATATCGCCCCAAATATAGCTTAATCTGTAGAGTTGATTGAAAATGACCAACGGAAAAGCAACTCAATTGTTCCCCATAATTTAAAAAATAAGGACCACCAACCTGCAGTGTCTATTTCCAAGATCTATATATCTATGGGGTCACTTGTTCCGTCTCTCCGCTGGATACATTGTTCAATCTGACATTTAACTCACCCGTATACAGTAATCCTCGTTCCTTTAGGCCTTTTAACTTAAACTATGTCGCTCCAAACCTAGCCTACTTGTAAAGTTGACCGAAAACAAATGGACCGAGGCCAGTCCCAAAACCAATCCTGCAGTGTCTATTCTTGAAAGCTGATGGCATAAAATCACCTGTTCCGTTTCTTCCCACGGAACCTCAACCACACGATCACTTTTCACTATCAAGAACACCGACTACTAAAAACCGGGAAAGACCCCCCCCGTCCATTCATCGCTCAATCTAACATTAGTTTTCACCCGTATACAGTGATCACTGTAGGACTATACAGTAATCCCTGTTCTCTATAGGACTTTGAACTACAATGTCGCTCCAAGCATAGCCTATTTGTAGAGTTGACTTTTAAACTGAGAACAACTTAAATCACTCTATGATAATTTAAATCATTCCCCCTTAATCAAGAATAAAACATACTGACCTTATCGCCGACTGGGAAAGCAATGTTCGTTGTATCTAGTCACTCTCTCTGTTCTCTGTGATAATACGCAGGCCTGTTTAAGTTAACCTCAATTCAGAGGTCAGGTCCGTGCACGATTTTCAGCGTATTACCTTCAGATAACAGATAAAGATATTTAGATCCGGCTTCGAAGGACCAAATTGATAGAGGAATTTTAAATTCCCTTATGTTTTATTGCCAAAACCAATTTAATTCGCACTCATTTCTAATTCATGATAAGTTGTAAGTTTATCATTTGCATGAATTAGTAAGAGACCAGTCTTAAAAAACAAGTTCAGCATTTATTCTTGATGAGTACTGAATGCTCACACACATTACCACAGGTTATAAACTGAAAATGACGTCAGCGTTTTCCAAACGTTCCGTTTCACAAACAGAGGGCCCCTCTAATTCTCAAGCCTCCGCGTTATTAGCACGAAGTCAAGGCCAGTCAGCATAAATCAACATTCCCGACCATTTTGGAGATGGCCCGTTCCCACCACCTGGAGATTTGTACAACTGAATGAACTTAAAGAACAGACCTTCATTGTTACTTAACTTCCTGACTACATTATATACAATTGTGAAAGGGAGCAAGAGGGACAGTACATTATAGCATTTGGACTAGTCAGTTTCTGATTGGAATGTATACATAATTAGTCATTTCAAACATATTTTCCTCTATCATGCTGTCTATACCATTGCAGTAGCCTGGTTAAACCAGACTGAACACTGCTCTCACCATTGTTTGAATGTTTGAATTCACTTAGCCTGGTTAAATGAATTCTGCACTCTCATTGCAGTACCACTGAACTTGAAGTTACTTGGCATAATGCCTACATAATCATGATTAGTCATGTAAGCTTACATCTTTTTGTCACCCCTAAGTTCTTGCAAAAGTAGGTGAGCAATGCAGCCACCAGTCAAACTCGATTGTAGGGACTTCCTCAGAGGGAGGGATCAGCTAAGCGGCTTGGCTTCCTGGTATTGGGTCCACTGTGCCCTGTGTGTGTGTCCTATTACTGGGTGGTATTCCAGATCCAATGCCCCAGTATGGAAGGACCTTATCTGTGTGTGTGCATGCGCGTGTGTGTGCCCCAGATACGATCCAATATGGAGGGGCCCCGTCTGGGCCCCTCAAAGCACAGACTGTTTATTTAAAGCAGTGTCTCGGCACTTGAGCAGATTCATGCTCTAATAATTAAATCGAGTCATCTGGCTTCATGCTTTGTTGGCGACGTGCTATTCGGACACAGCACCCCATGACTACTTTATTGTGCCTCTCTATAGACACTTGGTTCAGTTCTTTGAACTGTTTTTTGACACAATTTGATTAGTCATTGGGAAGGGGTACATGAGGAACGGCCCATTGTTTGGGATGTGCTTCTACATGACATGTTCCACTGTGTTGGTATAAAAATAACTATGTTGGCAGACATAGAATCAATGGTGAAGCTTTTCTTAAAGTAGTCTATAGGCCAGGATGAAGGTTTCTATATTACTATGGCCTGTGCTAGTGAGACGGAGGCTGTCCTAATATGGATACCGCACACCATTGACACTGTAAATTTGTAAATAGGCCTACAGGGTAGCCGCCGCAATATGCTATATAACTTTAGTAAATGGACGGACCACAGGTAGCATTGTCTTATTTGCATGCAGAGTGAGAGGGGGTAATTATTGCACTCAATTAAAGTTAATTCAGTAAGTGATTGGATAAGTGAAGTATTGTCTCCACCATATTACTCTCACCAGTCCTACCTTCTTAAATAAGTGGATGGGAAGGAAGGAACATAGGAAGTCTGCCTTTCGAAGGAATTCGAAGAGGGTCAGAGTTTCACACATAGCTATGCATGGATGCAGAAGAGCCTTGATGTTGAAAGTGATCTATGTCTCATTGAAGATCTAGATAACTTTTCTGGGCTCTGGACTAAAAAGTATACAATATTACATATTAGATCTTTAAAAAATACAACTTTTACATTACCCCGCAGTTTACCTATAAAAATGGGCTGACGATGAAGTATACATCCTTGGTATTCATATCACAAAGATATAAATGAGCTCTCTACAATTAATTTCAATTTCAGAGCTAAATACCTGTGTATTTATGGAAAATTGCCCTGATATAACTCCTTAGTCAAATATCAGTTTACTTACTTTGTAATGAACTTCGTCTGCTGTTAGAAGAGAGGCAAACCGAAATGCAGCGTGTAGGTTACTCATGACCTTTAATAAAGAAAATACGGTACATGAAATAACGGAAGAAGAAAACAACAAACGAAAGAAACTAATACAGCCTATCTGGTGACTAACACAAAGACAGGTACAATCACCCACGAAATACAACGCGCACTCAGGCTACCTAAATACGGTTCCCAATCCGAGACAACTAGAATCAGCTGACTCCAATTAGGAATCGCCTCAGGCAGCCAAGCCTAACTAGACACACCCCTAATAATACACACTCCCAATTAATACAAACCCTAATATGAAATACAACATATAAACCCATGTCACACCCTGGCCTACCCAAACATATAACAAAAACACAAGATACAATGACCAAGGCGTGACAGAACCCCCCCCCTAAGGTGCGGACTCCGGGACGCACCTCAAGAGCATAGGGAGGGTCCGGGTGGGTGTCTGTCCATGGTGGCGGTTCTGGCTCGGGACGTGGACCCCACTCCATAAATGTCCTAGTTCCTCCCCTACGCGTCCTAGGATAATCCACCTTCTCCGCCGACCATGGCCTAATAGTCCTCACCCTGATCCCCACATAACTGAGGGGCAGCTCGGGACCGAGGGGCAGCTCGGGACAGAGGGGCAGCTCGGGACAGAGGGGCAGCTCGGGACAGAGGGGCAGCTCGGGACAGAGGGGCAGCTCGGGACAGAGGGGCAGCTCGGGACAGAGGGGCAGCTCGGGACAGAGGGGCAGCTCGGGACAGAGGGGCAACTCGGGATAGAGGGGCAACTCAGGATAGAGGGGCAACTCAGGATAGAGGGGCAACTCAGGATAGAGGGGCAACTCAGGACAGAGGGGCAGCCCGGGACAGAGGGGCAGCCCGGGACAGAGGGGCAGCCCGGGACCGAAGCAGCCCGGTACTGAGGGGAAGCCCGGTACTGAGGGGAAGCCCGGTACTGAGGGGAAGCCCGGTACTGAGGGGAAGCCCGGTACTGAGGGGAAGCCCGGTACTGAGGGGAAGCTCGGTACTGAGAGGAAGCTCGGTACTGAAAGGGAGCCCAGTACAGAGAGGGAGCCTAGTACTGAGAGGAAGCTCAGTACTGAGAGGAAGCTCAGGCAGGTAGTAGGCTCCGGTAAATCCTGGCTGGCTGGTGGACCTGGATGATTAAGGTTGTCTGGCCGATCTAGAAGATCTTGGCAGACTGGCACTTCTGGCGGATCCTGGCAGACTGGCACTTCTGGTGGATCCTGGCAGACTGGTGACGCTGGGCCGACAGGAGACTCCGGCAGCACAGGAGAGGAGAAAGGCTCTGGCTGAGCTGAACAGGCGAGGCGCACTGGACGCGCTGTGCCGACTGGTAGCACTGGTGGCGCTGGACAGACAGGAGACTCCGGCAGCGCCGGAGAGGAGAAGGGCTCTGGCTGCGCTAAACAGGCTGGAGACTCCGATAGCACAGGAGGGGAGAAAAGCACTGGCTGTGCTGAACAGGCGATGCGCACTGGACGTGCTGGGCCGTCTGGGAGCACTGGTGGCGCTGGACAGACAGGAGACTCCGGCAGCGCAGGAGAGGAGAACAGCTCTGGTTGCGCTAAACAAGCGGGAGACTCCGATAGCGCAGGAGAAGAGAACAGCTCTGGTTGCGCTAAACAAGCGGGAGACTCCGGCAGCGCAGGAGGGGAGAAAAGCACTGGCTGTGCTGAACAGGCGATGCGCACTGGACGCGCTGGGCCGACTGGGAGCACTGGTGGCGCTGGACAGACAGGAGACTCCGGCAGCGCAGGAGAGGAGAAAAACTCTGGCTGCGCTAAACAGGCGAAGCGCACTGGAGGCCTGGTGCGTGGTGCTGGAACTGGTGGTACTGGCGCGAGGACACGCACAGGAAGCCTGGTGCGGGGAGCTGCTACCGGAGGACTGGTGTGTATAGGTGGCTCTGGATAGACCGGACCGTGCAGGCGCACTGGAGCTCTTGAGCACCGAGCCTGCCCAAGCTTACCTGGCTCGATGCCCACTCTAGCCCGGCCAATAGGAAGGGCTGGTATAAGTCGCAGCTGGCTCTGCACCCGCACTGGAAACACCGTGCGCTCCATAGCATAACACGGTGCCTGCCCGGTCTCTCTAGCCCAACGGTGAGCACAGGGAGTATGCACAGGTTTCCTACCTGGCATATCTATTCTCCCTTTTAGCCCCCCACCAATAAATTTTTTGGGGTGACTTTCCAGTTTCCAACCGCGTCGCAGTGCTGCCTCCTCATACTCACGCCTCTCCGCTTTAGCTACTTCTATTTCCTCCTTGGGACGGCGATATTCTCCCGGCTGCGCCCAGGGTCCTTTTCCGTCTAATATCATCTCCCAAGACCAGAAGTCCTCATATTGCTGCTCCTCACAATTAACAGGGAGAGTAGGCTCAGGTCTGACTCCTGACTCTGCCACTCTCTCTCTGCGCTTTCCCCCGTTACCTACGGTTTTCGCTCTGTATAGCCGTGCTCTCCTTTTCGATTCCATCCGTGTATAGCCCTCCTCGCATTGCTGTAGGGAATCCCAGGCGGGCTCTTGCACTCGCTCTGGGTCAGACACCCACCTGTCGATCTCTTCCCACGTCGTATAATCCCTGCTTCTACCGTCCATATCGTCCTCCTTCAGATCCTGCCAGTTCACACGCTGCTCGGTCTGTGAATCGTGGTGGGTGATTCTGTAATGAACTTCGTCTGCTGTTAGAAGAGAGGCAGACCGAAATGCAGCGTGTAGGTTACTCATGACCTTTAATAAAGATAAAGCGGTACATGAAATAATTGAAAATACAAAAACAACAAACAAGTGAAACAAATACAGCCTATCTGGTGACTAACACAAAGACAGGTACAATCACCCACGAAATACAACGCGCACTCAGGCTACCTAAATACGGTTCCCAATCCGAGACAACTAGAATCAGCTGACTCCAATTAGGAATCGCCTCAGGCAGCCAAGCCTAACTAGACACACCCCTAATAATACACACTCCCAATTAATACAAACCCTAATATGAAATACAACATATAAACCCATGTCACACCCTGGCCTACCCAAACATATAACAAAAACACAAGATACAATGACCAAGGCGTGACATACTTATGGTGCGACCTACTCCTGATGATTCGTTTTTTCAAATCATATGGGCAACATTGTTTCCGCTTTATCAGGCATGCTTTATCTTGTCTGGTTTAGCATCCCAATCTATATAATGAATATGAACTGGGTGGATTGAGTTTATTTAATATAAAAGCACCAAAACTCTCTTAAAGCTTCACTTATCCAAAAGTTTTACCTGAACCTTAAATGGTTCTCAAGTAAATTACTAAGAACAGCTCATCCATTGTTTAAAAATAGCCTTTTTGCCTTTGTCCTGATTACCATGTCTCATTTTCGATTAATTGAAAATGAATCATTTTTCAAAGTTTCTCTCTTTCACAAACAAGCTGGATACAATCTCAATTGTATCCCCCTGAAAAGATAAAACAAATATTACAACAAATGTTATGGCAGGTTGATGGAAAAGATGTTTGAAAAGGGTATTTTGTACCATCTGATCATTTATCACTCCAGTGTTAATCTGCAAAATTGTAATTATTCGCCTACCTCCTCATGCCTTTTGCACACATTGTATATAGACTCCCCCCTTCTTTTCTACTGTGTTATTGACTTGTTAATTGTTTAAAAATTTTAGGGCCTTCCTCTGACACCGCCTGGTATAGAGGTCCTGGTTGGTAGGAAGCTTGGTCCCAGTGATGTACTGGGCCTTTCGCACTAACCTCTGTAGTGACTTGCGGTTGGAGGCAGGGCAGTTGCCATACCAGGCAGTGATGCAACCAGCCAGGATGCTCTCAATGTGAAGCTGTAGAACCTTTTGAGGATCTGAGGACCCATGCCAAATCTTTTCCGTCTCGTGGAGGGAATATGTTTTGTCGTGGCCTCTTCATGACTGTCTTGGTGTGTTTGGACCATGTTAGTTTGTTGGTGATGTGGACACCAAGGAACTTGAAGCTCTCAACCTGCTCCACTGCAGCTGAGAATGGGGGCGTGCTCGGTCCTCTTTTTTCTTTAGTCTACAATCATCTCCTTTGTCTTTATCACGTTGAGGGAAAGGTTGTTGTCTTGTTACCACACGGCCAGGTCTCTGACTTTCTCCCTACAGTGTTTCTTGTCGTTGTTGGTGATAGGCCTTTCACTGTTGTGTCATCGGCAAATTTAATGATGATGTTGGTGTCATGCCTGCCTGGTCATGAGTAAACAGGGAGTACAGGGGGAGACTGAGCACCACTGAGGGGCCCCTGTTTTTAGGATCAGTGTGCCAAAGGTGATTCAACAAAGTACTGGTTAAAAAATGTCTAAAAACCTGTTTTTTCTTTGTCTTTATGGGGGATTGCGTGTAGATTGATGAGAAAGAAAAACAATTTAATACATTTTAGGCTGTAATGTTACAAAATGTGGAAAAAGTCAAGGGTTCTGAGTACTTTCCGAAGGCACTGTATACTTCTATGAAATTGTTTTAACTTGTACCAGGGGACCTTCAGACGAGACCTGTGGGAAGCCTAGAGCAAAACAACCAATATGTACAGTGCCTTGCGAAAGTATTCGGCCCCCTTGAACTTTGTGACCTTTTGCCACATTTCAGGCTTCAAACATAAAGATATAAAACTGTATTTTTTTGTGAAGAATCAACAACAAGTGGGACACAATCATGAAGTGGAATTACATTTATTGGATATTTCAAACTTTTTTAACAAATCAAAAACTGAAAAATTGGGCGTGCAAAATTATTCAGCCCCTTTACTTTCAGTGCAGCAAACTCTCTCCAGAAGTTCAGTGAGGATCTCTGAATGATCCAATGTTGACCTAAATGACTAATGATGATAAATACAATCCACCTGTGTGTAATCAAGTCTCTGTATAAATGCACCTGCACTGTGATAGTCTCAGAGGTCCGTTAAAAGTGCAGAGAGCATCATGAAGAACAAGGAACACACCAGGCAGGTCCGAGATACTGTTGTGAAGAAGTTTAAAGCCGGATTTGGATACAAAAAGATTTCCCAAGCTTTAAACATCCCAAGGAGCACTGTGCAAGCGATAATATTGAAATGGAAGGAGTATCAGACCACTGCAAATCTACCAAGACCTGGCCGTCCCTCTAAACTTTCAGCTCATACAAGGAGAAGACTGATCAGAGATGCAGCCAAGAGGCCCCATGATCACTCTGGATGAACTTCAGAGATCTACAGCTGAGGTGGGACACTCTGTCCATAGGACAACAATCAGTCGTATATTGCACAAATCTGGACTTTATGGAAGAGTGGCAAGAAGAAAGCCATTTCTTAAAGATATCCATAAAAAGTTTTGTTTAAAGTTTGCCACAAGCCACCTGGGAGACACACCAAACATGTGGAAGAAGGTGCTCTGGTCAGATGAAACCAAAATTTAACTTTTTGGCAACAATGCAAAACGTTATGTTTGGCGTAAAAGCAACACAGCTCATCACCCTGAACACACCATCCCCACTGTCAAACATGGTGGTGGCAGCTGTAATCACAGCAAAAGGCTGTGGCGCTACAAAGTATTAACTTAAGGGGGCTGAATAATGTTGCACGCCCAATTTTTCAGTTTTTGATTTGTTAAAAAGGTTTGAAATATCCAATAAATGTTGTTCCACTTCATGATTGTGTCCCACTTGTTGTTGATTCTTCACAAAAAAATACAGTTTTATATCTTTATGTTTGAAGCCTGAAATGTGGCAAATCATAATCCAACTCCAACAGTGCAACAGTGCAGTAGTATCTAACAATTCACAACAATACATACAAATATAAAAGTAAAGGAATGGAATTAAGAAATATATAAATATTAGGATGAGCATTGACCAAAATACAGTAGAATAAAGTAAAGCAGTATGTAAACATGATTAAAGTGACTAGTGTTCCATTATTAATGGACCAGTGATTGCATGTCTATGTACATAGGGTAGCAACCTCTAAGGTGCAGTGTTGAGTAACTAGGTGGTAGCGAGCTAGTGATGGCTATTTACCAGTCTGATGGCTTTGAGATAGAAGATGCTTTTCAGTCTCTCGGTCCCAGCTTTGATGCACCTGTACTGACCTCGCCTTCTGGATGATAGTGGGGTGAACAGGCCATGGCTCGGGTGGTTGACATTCAACATTCAAGCCAGCTGGTCTGGGCATGCTCTGACACAGCTCAGGAGGCAGTTTGGGCTGGCAGCCTTGCGAGGGTTAACACTATTAAATGTCTTACTCACATCGGCTACAGAGAGCAAGAGCTCACAGTCCTTGGGAGGGGGCCACATTTGTTGCGCTGTGTTTTCCTCAAAGCAGGGGAAGAAGGTGTTTAGCTTGTCCGAGAGCAAGACGTTTGTGTCCGCAACTTGGCTGGTTTTCCCTTTGTAATTTGTGATTGCCTGTAGACCCTGCCATATGCGTCTTCTGTCTGAGCCATTGAATTGCGACTCCATTTCATCATGCTAATTGTGGCGAGCAGAATCAACAACCTCTGCATCATTTAAGACTTGCTTTATGAGAATGTGTTGATGTTCACAGTTAGGTATTGTTATGTTAATGAAAGCTAAAAAAAGTACCCAGGGCTTTGCCTTGGCTCCAAGTTAGAGCAGGTCTGCCGGCCCAGACAAACACGAGTGCTGGTCTGCTGGAGGGATAAAACAGTTACTGATTTGAGCCCAAACAAATGCTCCATTAACCTACAACCTACACTATCAGTACTGATCACTCTTGTGATGTCTGAGTTTTTAGATAAACTGAAAGCTAACTTTGAAAGGAGATTTCATGAGTTTAAAGACGTCTTCCAGTGATTTTTTAACCTTTACTGTTGAAAAGCGATATCCGAAGTATAAAGATGGTGTCGAGGCCTCAACGATTTTTGAGTTAAGGCCATTTTTCTGTGATTAAAGGTAAAAAATGAAAATAGAGCGCCAATTTAACCACTTCACGTCAAAGTACTTGAAACTATGGTGTCAGGAAAAAAATAACCAGTCATTTATCTATCGTAATTTAAGAGAAATCGTGCAATGTACAATTGGTGATGCTGAAAAAAATGTTTTTTTTCTTCAAAAAAGTTACAGATCCAGTTGGGGCGTGTTCAGCCGAATCCTTTAAGGTGGGTTTCGGAGCTCTGCTAGATTTCTGTGATTTTCTGAAATCACACACCATCATTCAACCCTCTGTAAATCAGTCAGTTCTTAAACTTTGCAATAGTATCCTAGATGAACCAACTTCCCAGGTGAATTTAAAGTTTAAATCCCAGAAAGCCTATACAGGTGTGATTATATTGTTATGGCTGCAATCCCGTTAACGCGATAATTGTCATCAACAACTGCTGAATAGCATAGCGCTACATTCAATGAATATTACTAAAAATATATATATTCATGAAATCTGTGTAATTTGTGTAAGTTTATCGATCGCTCGACAAAACATGAAGTACACTTAGCATCAAGTAGCTCGGTCACAAAAATCAGAAAAGCAATCAAATTAATCGTTTACCTTTGATGATCTTCAGATGTTTTCACTCATGAGACACTCATGATAAATGTTCCTTTTGTTGCATAAAGATTATTTTCATATCCAAAATACTTCCGTTTGTTTGGCACGTTATGTTCAGAATTCCACAGGAAAGAGCGGTCACAACAACGCAGACAAATTCCAAATAGTTTCCGTAATGTCCACAGAAACATGTCAAACGTTTTTTTATAATCAATCGTCGGGTTAATTTTAAAATTTATAATCGGTAATATATCAACCGCAACGGTCTTGTTCAGTAGGAGAGGGAACGACAATGTCTGCCCAAACTCTGTTGCGCGAGCAAAACTCATGCGAACGCTTGACGAAATGTGATCGCTCTGGCTAATTTAAAAAAATTAAAGCCTGAAACTATGTCTGAAGACTGTTGACACCTTGAGGAAGCGATAGGAATATGGTTGATATCCCTTTAAATGGAGCAAAGGGAAACTATGGAACATGGTTTTCAAAATAGAAGCCACTGGTTTTATATTATATATTCCTCAGGGTTTCGCCTGCAATATCAGTTCTGTTATACTTACAGACAATATTCTGACAGTTTTGGAAACTTTAGTGTGTTTTCTATCCAATACTAATAATAATATGCATATATTAGCAACTGAGACTGAGGAGCTGGCCGTTTACTACAATGGGCACCTTTTCATCCAAGCTACTCAATACTGCCCCTGCAGCCATAAGAAGTTATTCATTAAATTTGATCAATCAGTAAAATCTGCTTTTGCAAAGCACAATCAATCAGTCCCGCCTCCAGCGGGAATCCCATATGGCTTTGGCCTGAGGGGAAAGTGTACCATACTGATAAATGTACCTAACATTATCTTTATGATAATCAAGCAATCTGACAGGGTTTACCTGATGAAGCGAACGTCGAATAGACACCTGACAAGGTTCATTCGTCTACAACAGCAACACGTGCTAAACGACTACGCTAAACTTGCCACAGCTTTGAAATTAGAATTCAGTGGTTCTGCGACTCGCAAACATGATAGCTCACTGGTTAAAACCGTCAAACAAGCTCGGAACGAACACCCACAAGCTTACTACCATAGGCTTCGTTCAGCTTACTTTGGCCTACTCACTGAAACAGGAATGGAAGACCTGTTACCTTTTAAACAAATGTTCCTGTCGAACATGTACCCTACCTTCATTACCTACTTGGGCCCTGCCGCCCAAGTTGGCTTGCCTATCTTACAACTCAGAGAGCTTGCAAGCACAGCTTTTGAGGCATCAAAAGTTCACAACGCTAAGAGCCCTGACCACTCGGTTTTGAAGTTTGACCATGAGCACTCACTCCAGTTAGAGGGTGCATTATCAGGTATTGGAGTGTTGAGAGATGACGCACAACAACAGTTTCTACCACGAAACCATAATTCCAATAACCTCTGCGGTCGAAATAACTGTAAAGTACGTCGCCATCAACAGCAATCGACCTGTTCGCTACGTTCCTGCACCCACCCCACAAAAAGTGTCAGAGCACAAGGTTAACAAAGGGATCAAGGACGATCAAAACGTAGACCAATGTCATCCAGAAGTTCAACTATGGGAACAACTAAAGCGAGAGCAATTTGAGAAAAGGATAAAAGTCACAAGGACTAGACGAGGAACTACCGGACACCAGGTCCGCCGGAATTAACACCCATAGCAAGGACGTTAAAGTCCTAATTTCTCCCGCTCTCATTCAAGACCCTATCCAGGGCCCGCTTGATCAAGAAACAAGCCCCCGGGCTTTGTCTATAGACTCTGATACAAAGGTAGCGAAGAAAAATGTCAAAGGCTTCTTTAAAGCCAAGCCCACTCAAAATCGGAAAAGTCAATCTGCTTCCACCTTGAACAGAAATGGCACATCACGTCGTTGCGAACGACCACTCCACTTTGTGGGGAATATGTCCACTAACCACGAATCTAAACGACCATACCTGGAAACAGTCCTGGAGGACTGCTTAACTTGTCATGCGCTAATTGATTCAGGTGCGACAATATCACTCATCTCTCAAACATTGTTTGATGGTCTCAAAAGGGCTTTGAAGCCAACTAAACGTTGATTAAAAGTGGAACGATGCGACACTACACTTCGAGGGGTCACTCAGACTACCTCGTCTCTCACATTGAGAATCATGCTGAAACTACACTTCAAGGACGTATCGCTCATTCATCCTGTGTATGTTACCAGCCTTGAAACTGTAACCCTGCTATTTGGAGCAGACTTGATGGATCGGGTACTCCCATTGATGGATTGGAAAACCAACGAAGTATGGTCACAGGCCACCGTGCCACCTCCACTGATCACACTGTCTTCCCCTAACGCTATCTGCAATGCAGTCATGTCGAAAGCACCCCTTGGGAAAAAGATGTTTAAAAACCTCTTGGGGCAGAATCCGACACATTCCATCAGCCAACCTGATTGACCATTCTTTTCATGATTTTGAGCCAGCTGTCTCTGTGAATAAGCAACTTCACTCCTTCTTGCAGTCGTGCAATACGGTAGATGAGATAAACTCCTCTTGCCCTTCGGACACTTCCGCAAGCACCGCGGCCGTATCAACAAGAAAGACATTCAAATCAAATCAAATTTTATTTGTCACATACACATGGTTAGCAGATGTTAATGCAAGTGTAGCGAAATGCTTGTGCTTCTAGTTCCGACAATGCAGTAATAACCAACAAGTAATCTAACTAACAATTCCTAAACTACTGTCGTATACACAGTGTAAGGGGATAAATAATATGTACATAAGGATATATGAATGAGTGATGGTACAGAGCAGCATAGGCAAGATACAGTAGATGGTATTGAGTACAGTATATACATATAGGATGAGTATGTAAACAAAGTGGCATAGTTAAAGTGGCTAGTGATACATGTATTACATAAGGATGCAGTCGATGATATAGAGTACAGTATATACGTATGCATATGAGATTAATAATGTATGGTAAGTAACATTATATAAGGTAGCATTGGTTAAAGTGGCTAGTGATATATTTACATCATTCCCATCAATTCACATTATTAAAGAGGCTGGAGTTGAGTCAGTGTCAGTGTGTTGGCAGCGGCCACTCAATGTTAGTGGTGGCTGTTTAACAGTCTGATGGCCTTGAGATAGAAGCTGTTTTTCAGTCTCTCGGTCCCAGCTTTGATGCACCTGTACTGACCTCGCATTCTGGATGATAGCGGGGTGAACAGGCAGTGGCTCAGGTGGTTGATGTCCTTGATGATCTTTATGGCCTTCCTGTAACATCGGGTGGTGTAGGTGTCCTGGAGGGCAGGTAGTTTGCCCCCGGTGATGCGTTGTGCAGACCTCACTACCCTCTGGAGAGCCTTACGGTTGAGGGCGGAGCAGTTGCCGTACCAGGCGGTCATACAGCCCGCCAGGATGCTCTCGATTGTGCATCTGTAGAAGTTTGTGAGTGCTTTTGGTGACAAGCCGAATTTCTCCAGCCTCCTGAGGTTGAAGAGGCGGTGCTGCGCCTTCTTCACGATGCTGTCTGTGTGAGTGGACCAATTCAGTTTGTCTGTGATGTGTATGCCGAGGAACTTAAAACTTGCTACCCTCTCCACTACTGTTCCATCGATGTTGATAGGGGGGTGTTCCCTCTGCGGTTTCCTGAAGTCCACAATCATCTCCTTAGTTTTGTTGACGTTGAGTGTGAGGTTATTTTCCTGACACCACACTCCGAGGGCCCTCACCTCCTCCCTGTAGGCCGTCTCGTCGTTGTTGGTAATCAAGCCTACCACTGTTGTGTCGTCCGCAAACTTGATGATTGAGTTGGAGGCGTGCGTGGCCACGCAGTCGTGGGTGAACAGGGAGTACAGGAGAGGGCTCAGAACGCACCCTTGTGGGGCCCCAGTGTTGAGGATCAGAGGGGAGGAGATGTTGTTACCTACCCGTCAGGAAGTCCAGTACCCAGTTGCACAGGGCGGGGTCGAGACCAAGGGTCTCGAGCTTGATGACGAGCTTGGAGGGTACTATGGTGTTGAATGCCGAGCTGTAGTCGATGAACAGTATTCTCACATAGGTATTCCTCTTGTCCAGATGGGTTAGGGCAGTGTGCAGTGTGGTTGAGGTCTGTGGACCTATTTGGGCGGTAAGCAAATTGGAGTGGGTCTAGGGTGTCAGGTAGGGTGGAGGTGATATGGTCCTTGACTAGTCTCTCAAAGCACTTCATGATGACGGAAGTGAGTGCTACGGGACGGTAGTCGTTTAGCTTAGTTACCTTAGCTTTCTTGGGAACAGGAACAATGGTGGCCCTCTTGAAGCATGTGGGAACAGCAGACTGGTATAGGGATTGATTGAATATGTCCGTAAACACACCGGCCAGCTAGTCTGCACATGCTCTGAGGGCGCGGCTGGGGATGCCGTCTGGGCCTGCAGCCTTGCGAGGGTTAACATTAATGCGCAGAGTATACTCTGCTTCCGATGATACACGTTGGGGACTGTCACCCCTTAAAATTACACTAATGGTGTCAGTCCAGCAACTGACCCGATGACTCCCACTGGTGAAACACAGACCGATATCGTCTCAGTTCGCAGGTACTGAAGAAGTTGCCACACCCGGATGCGGTGGTGATTGACATGCCTCGACAGCCACTGAGCGTTTTTAAGCACAAACACCAGGAGATTGGTTGAAAGGTTTCAGCCATTCTCATAACGCGGCCGCTGACAACTCGTACATAGGGTCCGACCTTTTCATTTGTGCCTCAGACACCAACACCACCCGCTGGTGGGGGGGTCCGGAGACACAAAGGGTGGGGGGAATAGTAGCCCAGACGCATGAATAGCCTCATCGAGGCCGGTGGGGAGGTTGAGACTAAGGACAACACCGTTCGAGGCCGCCAGAGCATAAATTAAATCTAGTTGTAAACTCCCCTATGAGAACAGTGAGGAGCAGACAGGCTCCTAGATGGGGATTATCTTAGAACACATCCAAGATAGTACTGAGGTGTATCACACTGGTCACAAAGGAAGTCCAGTGGACTTGTCCACCTCCAAAACAAATGGCAACAATAATCATTCCTTGCCATGTGTAGGTTCAACTACAACACAACTAGTAAAATGCTTCAGTCATGTGTTCCAGTAGTATAATATTTCAGAATAAATCGGTAGGATAACTGGTCCCTTTGAGCACCAGTACCAATACCAGCGACAGTCAGTCTAGCTACATTCAGTAAGAAGGTTAGAGACCTAACCAATCAAATATCCCTTGACAATAGCGACATAGGAGTCACTCAGAGTGCAACACATGTAAGGGAACTCCCCCCTGAAATGGACAAAAATGAATGGGAAGTCATTGGCATTGGACAAACCATATGCACGGTGTTCAATACCACCCAATCTGGCGTTGATTAGTGTAAAGTTGATTGCAAATGCCATATGGCAAATGTCAGGTGTAACACTTTGAAAATCCAACAGGTGGCGAGCACGCTTCACCGTGGTTTTTCATATTGCAAATGCAACCCAAGTCAACATCCAAAACCAAAACTTTTTTCTCCATAACCTAGCAACCCCTTAAAGTGCTTTCTGGACCGTTTTTCGAAATTCTTTCGATCTTTTTTTGTCAATTACACATGTGTAAGAACTGTATGAATATACTTCTGTCCAATTTTATTATCATTATTAATATTATTTTTTAAACTTGCGCATAAGGCATATGTTTTGTCCATTTGCAATATGATTTCATAAGAAGTCAAAAAGTCAAAGTCAAAAGAGTCACTCTTTTTGGGGCCAAATGCCATAAGAAATTTGACATGCTCAAAAATACTGCAGAAATGCAAAATTGACTTACCTGATGAACACAGGATGGCCGGGCAGTGATAGTGGGTCTTCTCCATCGCTCGTTGTGTTGATTTCATTATGTCCATTTGTTTAGGTTTTCTCAGTTTTGCAAAGTCACTGTGCATTTGCAATATGGTTCAATGGGCATTTACCATCACGAATTTGTCATGCTATAAAAATCCTGCAGGAAATGTGAAATTGACTGGCCCGATGAACTCGGGATGGCTGGGCAGTGATTCTGGTTCCTCTCAATCGCTCGTTAGGGTTGATTTCAGAATGTCACTTTGGTTATGGTACCTCACTGTTTAAACATATTGCAAATGGACAAGAGTCACCAGCAAGTAAGCGTCCATCAGTCAATTAGATATCATTCTGACACCAAACTGATACAAACCGACACCAAACCGTCTTTTTACAAATCGTTTAGTAGTCAACTATCACATACTACAGAGATGGCCCAAAATTCCCAACGCATTCTATTCAAACCATAATAAAAACGTAAAACTCGTAGTTACGTTCCAGCTGCGGGTCCAGTTCAGATGTTAGCTGAGGCGACCCCGAATCCCAAGTTTCGGCTTGATAGGTCATTTGGTGCCCGATCAAAACCCTAATTGGTGCTGAAAATCCACTTTCTTCCATGACTTGCTACGGGGTCCTTGAATGAGCAATCAGACAGAAACGTTGGGGTCTGTCTATATGGGCCGAGACGGTCTCAATGCACCTAGACTCTGGGACATTTCTAAATGTCATCATTTTCGTGATGCAAAAATGAATTGAAGTCATTGCAAATGTACGAGGCTGTTTCTCGGTCCGAGAACCTTCTAGAGCCACGTAACTCACCACGCACTATCGACCTGAGGTCTAGAACAGGATTCTAACGTTTCGGAACTCTAGGTCTGACAGTTCTTTAAAAGTTCCAACAAGGTTAACTAATGCAGGCAGTGTATGTCTCGACGCACCCCAATGTGTCCCTCCTTCCAAGCTGTGTGTGTGTGTGATTTAGTTTTCCTTTGAAATTTTATGGGAAAAATGACTGATTTACAGTTCATGGGGGTTGCCTAATCACATATATGAAGTTTTGGAAAGATCTGACTTTTTTAACCCCTCGAAACAGCCCCTGAGACACCAATTATGGCACTTCCGGTTGGCACAGGAAGCTATAAGTCAACACATATCCTCATTGGGGTATGCTTTTACAGAATCCTGAGTTTTAAGTCTTTACGTTAAAAACTGACTGATTGACACAGGGTTGAATGCACTATTTCAATCAAACTGCAGACAGGGTGTGGATATACCCTTAGGGAGATTTTAACCACTTCCGGTTGGTCCAGGAAGCTTAGAATCAACACAGGTAGACCTCATAGTGGTCTGATGGACTGTCATCAAAGACATAGGCTTCAGGTTGACTTTAGAGGAGCAGGCAATGTATTCCTATGGGGAGAAATGTCATTGTAATCTGTGAGATCAAAAAACCCTGTTTTACTGTTAAGGGTTAATGCCACAAGGTCAAGGTTAGGCTTGCACAGATCGGGAGGACATCAGGATCGTACCTGAGGTCGAATTGTGCTTCTCACCCTAACGGTTCTCTCAATGTCACCCAAAAGCAAATTACATTTAGGGCCAGGCTTCATTTTGGGCCAACTTTTTTTCACGGTCGCTGCACTCACAGTCAAGCGGGGCGTCTCGTTGAACTCGGCACAGTCTGGAGACTATGGTGATGCCATTTTTTGTGTTGATTTCAGACTGCCATTTTGGTGATGGTCCCTCTCCTTTTAAATATATTGCAAATATACAAAAGTCAACTAGCAAGTCAGTGTCCATCAGAGCGAGCTACGGTCCATCGGGGCATCTCGTTGAACTCGGCACGTCCTAGAGAATATGGAAATGCCATTGCAGGCACTGTGTGTCTTTAAGCACCGCACTTTGTCACTCCATCCTTGCTGTGTGTGTATGTCTGTGTGTGTGTGTGAGAGCTTTTCTTTGACATCTGTTGCGAGAAATGACTGACTTACAGTTCATGGGGGTTTCCTAATCACACATATGAAGTTTTGAAAAGATCTGACCTTTTTAACCCTTGGAAACAGCCACTATGACACCATTTAAGGCACTTCCGGTTGGCACAGGAAGCTATAAATAAACTCATATCCTGATTGGGGTATACCTTTACAGAATCCTGAGTTTTAAGTCTTTACATTAAGAACTGAGTAATTTAGTTTAGTACAGTTTAGTGAGTGTGTTATTTCAGAAAATCATAGAAAATCACAGAAATCTCGAACACCCTGCAACTAGATCTGTAACTGTTTAAAAAAAACACCTATCCGTGAACATCACCAATTTTTGATTGTACGATTTCTCTTAAATGACGATAGATCAATGGCTGGTTCTTATTTTATTGCCCCCCGGATGCTCCTTGACTTTGACGTGTCGCAGAATTTTTTTTCTCTATTTTCATTTTGGACCTTTAATCGCAGAACAATGGCCATAAACTCAAAAACCGTTGAGGCCTAGATCCGGCCCTGCCGCACGGCCCGACACTGACCGCGGATTTTAGAAACATTTTCGGACGTCTCGTAAGGGACCGTACATTTGCAATATGGACATTCTTACTAACCATACAGCAAATGTCAAAATGTTCCCTTAATTATGGAAGAGTGCACTGGAGATTCCCTTCCAATGGTTAACACACATGTCACTAATAAATAGAATCCTTCGTTCAGGAGGAAAATTATTAGGATCATTAACCACGATCACACCACGTACGACTGGTCTAATACTTAGAGTACTTCCGTCGTGAGGTTAGCTCCTCCGTGGATAACATAGCTATGACTTGTCGTAAAAACTACTACAGACTCCCTTGACACCAATTCTGACTGACCTCCAGGCATTGACCTGAAAATTACCTGACTACGTCAGACTCATTCTGAACAAGTTGTAATCTGCCAGGATACTTGGTTTTCTTCCCTTGACATGCGCGCTTGTGTAAGCATAAACACACATGCACAACAGAACATCCAACATCCAATTTATGCTAGGATCACTTAAGGGTCCAAGCAAAATACCAGCCTAAGTAAAGTTGAACATTTACTGCTAGGCCTTTGACTCTACAGCACTCACCAGTTTTCTTCCCAGAAGTCCATAGGTCATCCCTGTAGATTGCCCAAAACTAGTGCCTTACAGATGTAAACTTATCATATAGTTATCAACTTAGGATAGTGCCTAAGCAACACATCAAGTAGGAAAACACTTGAGCCAATGCCATGATAGTCATTTTGCCAGAACATTGGACGTATATAGAATACAGTCCAATTAGATGATTTTTGTGTGAGAACTATATTTTGTATATCTTTTGTTTATGCTTTCATTCCTTTTCGTTTCAGTTCCTTTGATACTGAGGAAGTGATAGAGCCATAAACAAAGTTCCCATACAACCATCACTTAGTGCCACAATGGCGATCATTGGGGAATTAATGTAATTAAGTATATATCATGAGTGTGTGTGCATTGTTAACATCTGCCTAAGTTACTGCCCAGATCTTCCAGTCTGGACGACGACCAGACTACGGGTCCGGAACGGTGACCCCAAATCCGGCCCACGGCCAATCCTTGTGGAGGCATGCCCCACTGTCAGGGAGCCTACCAAGGTAAACCACAAGAGGGGGGAGGGGGAGGGGGGGGGGCGCAATGGTGATCACCAACCAGGACGGACATCCCCTGGCCCTCCCTGGGGTACTTTGCAGCTTCCAGGGAACCTACCAAGGTACATCACTAGAGGGGACCGCAACGGCGATCACCAACCGGACATCAACTGCCATCCTTGTGTTGGACTGCTCCGCTTTCAGAGAAGCCAACCAAGTTCAACCACCAGAGGGGACTGCAACGATGATCTACAAACAGGACATCACATTTTCATGTTTTTAATTTGACTTGTAGGACAGGACAAACAAGATCCAAACCACCAGGGGGGGGGGGGGGGGGTATGTCATTACGTTGGCCTCTTTGGGTATAGCAACCCCATCCCCCTCTCCCTGCCTCCCCCTTGCCTCCTTCAACTAGGTTGCTGTGGTCAGAGAGATGTCGTAAATTCCTGAGGATCTCCTCATGGACACACAGTATAGAGAGAGTACATCTTCATAGAGGACAAAGGAAATCCTTCCACCTCACAGAACTTGAGGTACGAACAAATTTCATGTTCCGGAGAAAGTATAAAAGATCAGTGAAGAATCCAGCTATGAACTGGTCTGTTTGTCACAACTTGGGGAAGTTCATGGGAGACGGCGTGTCCACATTACCATAAAGCTGTTTATATAATAGCCTCAGATATGAGGTTTACATTGAATTGTTGTATAAGATGAATGGGTGAGTATGATACTGTTTGTATAATTGTGTAATATGATTTTGGACTGTTTAATGAAGAAAAATACAATTCCCTTTTGATTTGAACTAAATCAGAGCACCGCCCCTGAGCCCAGTTAGGGTTGATCTCATGCTAGAAAAGGTTGGAAACCAAATTCCAACGAAAAAACATTGTCTGATTTTTGGTTTATTTTTCACCTAAATGCACTTTCAACCCTCAACAATCATTCTCATGATAGCACGTTGGTCATAGTCATTGACAAATATAGAAGCGAATTAAATTAAAACCCTGGATGGGATAGCGTAGATCAACTTTCCAGTAGGAGGTACTGCCCAGCCTATAGTTATTTTGTTATAATGTTGAAGTGGATATAATGTTGATGTCACGCCCTGATCATAGAGAGCCCTCGGTTCTCTATGGTGTTTAGGTTAGAGCATGACTGGGGGGGTGTTCTAGTTTTCATATTTCTATGTTTGGGATTGAGTATGGTTCCCAACTAGAAGCAGCTGATTATCGTTGTCTTTAAGCACCACACTTTGTCACTCCATCCTTGCTGTGTGTGTGTGTGTGTGTGTGTGTGTGTGTGTGTGTGTGTGTGTGTGTGTGTGTGTGTGTGTGTGTGTGTGTGTGTGTGTGTGTGTGTGTGTGTGTGTGTGTGTGTGTGTGTGTGTGTGTGTGTGTGTGTGTGTGTGTGTGTGAGAGAGAGAGCTTTTCTTTGACATCTGTTGAGGAAAATGACTGATTTACAGTTCATGAGGGTTGCTTAATCACACGTATGAATTTTAAAAATATCTGACCGGTTGGCACAGGAAGCTGAACTTGGACACATATCCTCATTGGAGTAGGCTCTTCCAGAATACTGAGTTTTAAGTTTTTATGCTTAGAATTGACTGATCTACACAGGGTTGAATGCACTGATTTTCATAATTGCAGGTCATGTATATCAAAACACTTTTAGGGTGAATTCAATCACTTCCGGTTGCTTCAGGAAGCTTAGAATCAACACAGGTAGACCTCATAGTGGCCTGATGGATTGTCATCGAAGACAGGTTCATACGGCATTCATAACTCACATAGATTTCAGGTTGAATTTAGGGGTGCAGGCAATGTATTCCTACGGGGAGAGAAGTCAGTGAAAACTGTTTGATGTAAACACCTTCTTTTAACTGTTAATGCTCCACGGTCAAGGTTAGGCTTGCACAGATCGGGAGGACCTCAGGACCTTCTCACCCTGACGGTTCTCTCACAGTCACCCAAAAGCAAATGAAATTTAAGGCCAAGCTTAATTTTGGGCCTACTTTTTCTCATGGTCGCTGCGCTTAGACCAAGCGGGCTACGGTCAAGTGGGGCATCTCGTTGAACTCGGCACAGCCTAGAGATTATGGTAATGCCATTGCAGGCTCTGAGTGTCTTTAAGCACCACACTTTGTCACTCCATCCTTGCTGTGTGTGTGTGTGTGTGTGTGTGTGTGTGTGTGTGTGTGTGTGTGTGTGTGTGTGTGTGTGTGTGTGTGTGTGTGTGTGTGTGTGTGTGTGTGTGTGTGTGTGTGTGTGTGTGTGTGTGTGTGTGTGTGTGTGTGTGTGTGTGTGTGTGTGTGTGTGTGTGTGTGTGTGTGTGTGTGTGTGTGTGTGTGTGTGTGAGAGCTTTTCTTTGACATCTGTTGGGAGAAATGACTGATTTAATAATCTATGACACCATTTTAAGGCGCATCTTGTTTACACAGGAAGCTGAAAGTGAACACATATCCTCCTTGGGGTAAGCACTTATAGAATATTGAGTTTTAAGTCTTTATGTTAAGAACTGACTTATTTACAGAGGGTTGAATGGGTGTGTGTTATTTCAGAAAATCACAGATAATCACAGAAATCTCGCAGAGCTCGGAAACACACTTTTAAAACATCATCATTGTACATTGTACAATTTCTCTTAAATTACGATAGATAAATGGCTGGTTCTTTTTTTTATTGACACCGTAGGTTCATTTACTTTGACGTGAAGCCGGAAACATTTGTCCTCTATTTTCATTTTGGACCTTTAATCCCAGAAAAATTTCCATAACTCAAAAACCATTGAGGCCTCGTTGCCATCTGGTTTCGGGGCTGCCCATTATGCCAAACCTATGCTCACCAAGTTTCGTCTTCAAAGTATTTTCCGTTTAGGAGAAAAGGTCACGTCGTGATTGGTGATGTTTTGTACATTTGCAATATGATTCCACTCGCCCTCTTGTGGGATTTACCGGGACAGCGGAAAAATTACCAAAATTAGAACATTTTATAAAACGGAAACAGGATGTCTGAGAGACTTCGTTTGATGACACGGCCCGCTGCCGTCTGCGAATTTTAGAAATGTTGTCGGACGTCTAGTAAGGGACCGTACATTTGCAATGTGGACTTTCTCACTAACCATATGGTGAATGTCAAAATGTTCTCTTAAGCTATGTTAACCCTCGCAAGGCTGCAGGCCCTGACGGCATCCCCAGCCGCGTCCTCAAAACATGCGCTGACCAGCTGGCTGGTGTGTTTACAGACATATTCAATCAATCCTTATCCCAGTCTGCTGTCTGCCACATACTTCAAGAGGGCCACCATTGCACCTGTTCCCAAGAAAGCTAAGGTAACTGAGTTAAATGACTACCGCCCGTAGCACTCACGTCCGACATCATGAAGTGCTTTGAGAGACTAGTCAAGGACCATATCACCTCCACCCTACCTGACACCCTAGACCCACTACAATTTGCTTACCGACTCAATAGGTCCACAGACGATGCAATCGCAACCACACTGCCCTAACCCATCTGGACAAGAGGAATACCTATGTGAGAATGATGTTCATCGACTACAGCTCAGCATTTAACCTCTTTGGGACAGGGGGCAGCATTTTCACTTTTGGATAAATAGCGTTCTCAATTTCAACTTCCTGCTACTCATGCCAAGAATATAAGATATGCATATTATTAGTAGATTTGGATAGAAAACACTCTGAAGTTTCGAAAACTGTTTGAATCATGTCTGTGAGTATAACAGAACTTATGTAGCAGGCAAAACCCGAAGACTAACCGTTCAGAATTTGTATTTTTTATTTTAGGTCTCTGTCTGTTCAGTGTATTCTCGTTGGCAAACAATATTTCTTAGGAACTTTTTTCAGTTCTTACCGCTTCCACTGGATGTTTCCCAGTCTTACGAATTTGGTTGAGGTTATTCATTTGTGCAATGAAGAAGTAGGCCATCTAGGAATTGCGTAACACTGTTGAGAGTTGCTAAGACGTGAGAAGTAGCATGGTTTGCTGTCTTCCTGTATTCAACACAGATAGACCCGTCTACAATTTGATTGATTATTAACGTTTAAAAATACCTAAAGTTGTATTACAAAAGTAGTTTGAAATATTTTGGCAAAGTTTATAGGCAACTTTTGAAATATTTTGTAATGACATTGCACATTTTGGAAGGTGTGTTTTTCTGGATCAAACGCGCTTTATAAATTGACATTTGGATATATATGGACGGAATTAATTGAACAAAAGGACCAATTTATGGGACATATTGGAGTGCCAACAAAAGAAGCTCGTCAAAGGTAATGCATATTTTATATTTTATTGCTGCGTTTTGTGTAGCGCTGGCAGGGTTGAAATATGCTACCCTCTTTGTTTACCGTTGTGCTATCATCAGATAATTTTTTGCTTTCGCCAAAAATACTTTTAAAAATTTGACACATTGGCTGGATTAACAACGAGTGTAGCGTTAATTGAGTATCTTACATGTGTGATTTAATGAAAGTTAGATTTTTATATAATGTTTTTTTTCCCACGCTGCATTTTCCCTGTTACTTTGCCCGAGTGGGACGCAACCGTCCCCTATACCATAAGAAGTTAACACCATAGTACCCTCCAAACCCGTCATCAAGCACGAGACCCTGGATCTCGACCCCGCCCTGTGCAACTGGGTACTGGACTTCCTGATGGGCTGCCCCCAGGTGGTGAGGGTAGGTAACAACATCTCCACCCCACTGATGCTCAAACACTGGGGCCCCATAAGGGTGCGTTCTGAGCCCTCTCTTGTACTCCCTGTTCACCCACGACTGCATGGCCATGCACGCCTCCAATTCAATCATAAAGTTTGCAAATGACACTACAGTGGTAGGCTTGATTACCAACAACGACGAGACGGCGTACAGGGAGGAAATGAGGGCCCTTGGAGTGTGGTGTCAGGAAAATAACCTCACACTCAACATCAACAACATCAACAAAACAAAGGAGATGATCATGGACTTCAGGAAACAGCAGAGGGAGCACCCCCCTATCCACATCGAAGGGACAGTAGTGGAGAGGGTCGAAAGTTTTAAGTTCCCCGACGTACACATCACGGACAAACTGAATTGGTCCACCGACACAGACAGCATGGTGAAGAAGGTGCAGCAGCGCCTCTCCAACCTCAGGAGGCTGAAGACATTTGGCTTGTCACCAAAAGTACTCACAAACTTTTACAGATGCACAATCGAGAGCATCCTGTCGGACTGTATCACCGCCTGGTACGGCAACTGCTCCACCCAAAACAGCAAGGCTCTCCAGAGGGAAGTGAGGTCTGTACAACTCATCACCGGGGGCAAACTACCTGCCCTCCAGGACACCTACACCACCTGATGTCACAGGAAGGCTTTAACTTTTTATTGGTAGAAGATATTTCTCTTCTCATTTATTTTGAAAAGCAGAGAAGTAGAGGGAGTTTTCATATGCTCTTATATTTTTTCTGACTTGTTGGGGGAGTTGTCTAAATGACTGTTGTTTGTAAAAAGATGTGTCAATGAGATTACTGAAACCGCCGTATCATTAGATCCGTAGAAAATATTTTTGCTCCGCAAACAGATTTGAATAGCAGAGATGTAGATGAAGATGTCATACCATCTAACTTTTTATCTACCTTGTTGAGGAAGTGATCAAAATGTCAGTTGTTTGTAAAAACAGAAAATGTTGTTGATGCGGTTACTTAAACAGCTGTCATTTTCTGTCAGAATAAGATATTTTGGTTCAAATGCAAGATTTGAATAGCAGAGAAGTAGACGAAGATTGTATTGATTTGTGCAGGCATGATAGGAAGGCTATATACTGTAATAATGACTATGCCTATGCATTGCATACAGAACCTAAGAATGAGTAACACTCAATATTGTCAGAGAAATATAGGCTAATCATGAATTATACTTGTGAGCCACTACCAGCAGCATATATAGTTCCTTCAGAAAGTATTCACACCCCTTGAATTTAAAATTGATTAAATTGAGATTTTGTGTCACTGGCCTACACAAAATACCCCATAATGTCAAAGTGGAATTATTTTCATAGAAATGTTTACAAATTAATTAAAACATGAACAGCTGAAATGTCTTGAATCAATAAGTATTCAACCCCTTTGTTAAGACAAGCCTAAATAAGTTCAGGACTACAAATTTGCTTAACAAGTCACATAATAAGTAGCATGGACTCACTCTGTATGCAGTGATAGTGTTTAACATGATTTTTTATTGACTAGCTCATCTCTGTACCCCACACATAGAATTATCTGTAAAGTCCCTCAGTCGAGCAGTGAATTTCAAACAGAGACCACAAAGGCCAGAAAGGCCAGGGAGGCCTTTCAACCACAAAGGCCAGGGAGGTTTTCCAATGCCTCCAAATGAAGGGCACCTATTGGTATATGGGTCAAATAAAAAAGCAGACATTAAATATCCCTTTGAGCATGGCAAAGTTATTAATTACACTTTGGATGATGTATCAATACAAAGTCACAACAAAGATACAGGTGTCCTTCCTAACTCAGTTCCCGGAAAGGAAGGAAACTGCTTAGGGATTTCACCATGAGGCCAATGATGACCTTAAAACAGTTACAGAGTTTGGCTGTCGACTCTTGATTTGATTTTCGATTGGAGATGTTTGATATGAGTCTGGAAGGAGAGTTTACAGTCTAGCGAGACACCTAGGTACTTATAGATGTCCACATATTCAAGGTCGGAACCATCCAGGGTGGTGATGCTAGTCGGGCATGCGGGTGCAGGCAGCGATCGGTTGAAAAGCATGCAATTGGTTTTACTAGCGTTTAAGAGCAGTTGGAGGCCACGGAAGGAGTGTTGTATGGCATTGAAGCTCATTTGGAGGTTAGATAGCACAGTGTCAAAGTCCAGACCTAAATCCAATCGAGAATCTGTGGAAAGAACTGAAAACTGCTGTTCACAAATGCTCTCCATCCAACCTCACTGAGCTCGAGCTGTTTTGCAAGGAGGAATGGGAAAAAATTCAGTCTCTCGATGTGCAAAACTGATAGAGACATACCCCAAGCGACATACAGCTGTAATCGCAGCAAAAGGTGGCGCTACAAAGTATTAACTTAAGGGGGCTGAATAATATTGCACGCCCAATTTTTCAGTTTTTGATTTGTTAAAAAAGTTTGAAATATCCAATAAATGTCATTCCACCTCATGATTGTGTCCCACTTGTTGATTCTTCACAAAAAAATACAGTTTTATATCTTTATGTTTGAAGCCTGAAATGTGGCAAAATGTCGCAAAGTTCAAGGGGGCCGAATACTTTCGCAAGGCACTGTATCTGTGAGAACATCCAAGGAGCTTTTATATAAATGAATCATAATAATAATCACTTTGTTTCAAAAAATATATATATTTTGGAGAATATTTTGTTTTCAAATAACATAAAATGAGTGATAAAAAGGCCATTCTTGAACATGGGGTGAGACATTGTTACATTGTTATTTGTAAATAAAGCCAGTTTGTTATTTAGAATGATTTATTTCTGTTTCTAGGGGGGAGAGAAACTAAACACCTACAGTCATCTCATGAGACAGTCGAGGCCGGCACAGGTATTGAACCAACATCTGTAGCAACACAGCTTGCACTGCCTTAGACCGTTGCACCACTCAGGCACTGTACAACATGACCGGTCGGGAGTGGGCTACACTACTACAGCAAGAGCAAAATAATCCTAAAAAAATAAAAACCTTAGTGTAATAGTTTTAGTAAGTAATATTGAAGTCAATTATCAGTTTCTATTTAGGCTTATGTCGCCCATTAATTGTCAGTTAGGAACCAAAAGCATAATCAGTGCTCTAACTCCCCCTTGCGCTGGTCTGGAGCAATGAAGTGGTGACACAGGGTACAGTACTAAATCACAAATGACCTCTAAATCCAGAGAGGCTCAATTGCTCAAAGTCTTTGAAAGGAAACACATACTGTTTGAACCCAGGTCTGCTTTTCATACAGGACATGAATGTGTCACGATGTTCTGCTCCCTACTGTTTTCTTCACAGTATGCAGATTTGAAAATCAAACAGTTAACCCCAGATGCAGTCCTGGATAGTTTTATTTCCGGCTGAAGGGTTGGCCTCGAGTTCTTCGGTAGCTCCTTATAGCAAGGACCCCTAAGGTCATTAGGATCTGGTAATTTAAAATACAGTACATATCAAATACTTGATTAATCAAATTTAATAACTAACAACATTTCTGAACTTGTATGAATTATGCATGCATATTTAAAGGGGACAACTGCAGGGGCTAAAATACTATTATTAGTTTGTATATAAAGCACCGAATATCCCAAGCTCCCTATTATAAAGAGCCCCCCCCTCTAACCAGGGGTCCACTTTGCTTGGAGTTGGTTTTGGCCGAACCTCCTATATAACAGTATAACAGTAGAGTGAAAATATTAAACAGCCTGCAAATAGAGAGTCATTCAAATCCTTCTTAGTCCTAAAAGTGATTTTTTTCCACACTCATGCCAAATTATTATAGTATAGCTTAATAGTCTGTGGCAGGGATGGTGAAATACTTGAGGTTGAAAATGACATTTCCGTATCATCCTTGGGAAAAGAATGGATTGAAAAAAGACATAGATGCTCAAAAGGACAGTGTGTTCCCACTTTTCCCTTGACTCAAAACATATGTGGATTAGAACGAGGACATTTTCACGTCTGCCCTATGGAAAAAGGCTGTGAAAATTAATACATGTTTTTTAAAAGTTCTAGTAGAAAGAAAAGAGCAGACAAACCACCAGAGAACAATTACTTAATTGTGAAATGTTTAATAAGTAACGAGGGTTTCCAGACATGTACCTCTGATGTCTGAGGTGTGCATTCTGTAGTACGGTGTACATTTTAGGACCTCAGCAAGGATGGGGTGAAACTTGAAGCTGTGGATGCCCACAGATGTAAACCGTACTGCAGACCAGTTGCAAAGGCTTTTTCAATTGATTACGTTGAGAATATTAGAGGAACAAGATTTTGTCACTACCTTGACTATTACCCAAGTGATGTTGTCTTTTGGCCCTATACATGGATGAGATTGTGGTCCTGTAGATATATGGTAAAAATCTGAGGAATACTTCTGTTGGGGAAAGTGCTGGCCCGTTCATTCTTGGACTGTGACTCATTTGTCATGACGAAAGGGGGCAGCTTTGCACGTGAGGTCACCTTGATCTTCTAGAGGTCAGTGGAGGGCGTCAGGGACGTCATTGCTGACCCAGATGAAAAAGAGCCATTGATTGAAAGCGTTGCCTCTGATGATTGAGGTGGTGGGTATATGGCGCCCTTTGTAGAGAGAATGGAGGTGAGGAAAAACAGCAGCAGGGACCTTACCTGATCAAGGAGAATATGAATGGCCCATGATAGATCACCAGCAAGACTAACGTCATCGCCAGCAGTTCAGTGATGGTACTTCACTAAACGCCTCTGTTGCTGACCAACTATGGAAGAAAGCTATCTTTACCAGTAGTATGGGCTTATAATTGGGTACATCACTCACATAATAGTGTGGTGTTTGCGTTTCCATTCTTTAGCTAGCTAACTAACTAGAAGAACGAGAAAACAGTAGGCCAAGTTGAACCGGTGAACCAGGTTTTAAGGCCCTTAAAGCATAGGCTAATAGAGGTTATTAGAGTAAGCATCTGGCTTACTCTAATAACTTGGTGGAACTCAGAGAAAAGGTTATCACTGTTCATTCAGTCTCGGTCTAACTCACTCTTGCTCATATCCCCCTCAACCCCCAAAACTAGTGGCCTATCAGCTATCTGAACTAGGGGCAACTCCTCCCCCATTCTTTCCCCATGAGCAGGGCATGCTCACCAGTTTCTTCAGATTGTAAACTACTCATTGTAGTGTAGTTGTGTGGAAGTAGAAGGCAGTACTAGTAATGTCACATGAGTAATGGTTTTTAGAATGACTTCTATGCACAGTTAAATGGTATTGTAGCAAACCACTAGAACTATCATGTGGTGGGTCACTACATAGCTTTAGACTGTGCAAAGAAGTCAATCAATCAAATGTATTTATAAAGGCCTTTTTACATCAGCCAATGTCACAATGTGCTACACAGAAACCCAGCCTAAAACCCAAAACAGCAAGCAACGCAGATGAAGAAGCACGGTGGCTAGGAAAAACTCCCTAGAAAGGCAGGAACCTAGGAAGAAACCTAGAGAGGAACCAGGCTCTGAGGCGTGGCCAGTCCTCTTCTGGCTGTGCCGGGTGGAGATTATAACAGTACATGGCCAAGATGTTTAAACGTACATAGATGACCAACAAGGTCAAATAATAATAATAATCACAGTGGTTGTAGAGGGTGCACCTCAGGAGTATATGTCAGTTGGCTTTTCATAGCCGAGCAATCAGAGTTAGAGACAGCAGGTGGGGTAGAGAGACAGAGCCGAAAACTGCAGGTCCGGGACAAGATAGCGTGTCCGGTGAACAGGTCAGGGTTCCATAGCCAAAGGCAGAACAGTTGAAACTGGAGCAGCAGCACGACCAGGTGGACTGGGGACAGCAAGGAGTCATCAGGCATGGTCCCAGGGCTCAGGTCCCCCGGGAGGGGAGAGGGAGGGGAGAGGGAGAGGGAGAAGGAGAGGAAGCATACTAAATAACTTCTTGACGCTACCCATCCCTTAAGCGGGATAATTGTCAACAGCAACCGCTGAATAGCATAGCGCCCCAGTCAAATAATATTACTAAAAATATTCATATTCATGAAATCACAAGTGCAACATCGCAAAATACAGCTTAGCCTTTTGTTAATCCACCTGTCGTCTCAGATTTTGAAATTATGCTTTACAGCGAAAGCAATCCAAGCGTTTTTGTACATTTATCGATCGCATGACAAAACATTAAGTACACTTAGCATCAGGTAGCTTGCTCACGAAAATCAGAAAAGCAATCAAATTAATCGTTTACCTTTCATGATCTTCGGATGTTTTCACTCACGACACTCCCAGTTCCTTTTGTTCCATAAAGATTATTTTTATATCCAAAATACCTCCGTTTGTTTGGCGCATTATGTTCAGAAATCCACAGGTAAGAGCGGTATTTTCAACCGCTGTTGAAACTTTAGAGTGTTTTCTATCCTAATCTGTCAATTATATGCATATTCTAGCATCTGGTACTGAGAAATAGGCCGTTTACTTTGGGAACGTTATTTTTCCAAACATAAAAATAATGCCCCCTAGCTTCAAGACGTTAAATTAAAACAGGACACACTATAAGACAGGAGAAATACTCCAGATATAACAAACTGACCCTAGCTGGAGGCTGAGACAGGAGGGGTCGGGAGACACTGTGGCCTCGTCCGACGATACCCCCGGACAGGGCCAACCAGGCTGGATATAACCCCATCCACTTTGCAAAAGCACAGCCCCCACACCACTAGAGGGATATCTTCAAACCACCAACTTACTACACTGAGACAAGGCTGAGTATAGCCCACGAAGATCTCCCCTATGGCATGAACCCGAGGGGGGCTCCAAACCCGGACAGGAAGATCACGTCAGTGACTCAACCCACTCAAATGATGCACTTGTTGTTGATTCTTCACAAAAAATACAGTTTTATAGCTTTATGTTTGAAGCCTGAAATGTGGCAAAAGGTCGCAAAGTTCAAGGGGGCCGAATACCTTCGCAAGGCATTGTACATTGTGTGCAAAAGTATCCTATCCTACCGATCCTCGACTTCGGCGATGTCATCTACAAAATTGCTTCCAACACTCTTCTCAGCAAACTGGATGCAGTTTATCACAGTGCCATCCGTTTTGTCACTAAAGCACCTTATACTACCCACCACTGCGACTTGTATGCTCTAGTCGGCTGGCCCTCGCTACATATTCGTCGCCAGACCCACTGGCTCCAGGTCATCTACAAGGCCATGCTAGCCAATTAACTGAGATAAGGCAGAGCTTTACCTAGCATGGACTTGTAAGCGAGGGCCAGCCGGCTAGAGCATACAGGTCGCAGTGGTGGGTGGTATAAGGTGATTTAGTGACAAAACAGATGGCACTGTGATAAACTGCATCCAGTTTGCTGAGTATTGGAAGCTATTTTGTAGATGACATCGCCGAAGTCGAGGATCGGTAGGATAGTTAGTTTTACTAGGGTAAGTTTGGCGGCGTGAGTGAAGGAGGCTTTGTTGCGGAATAGAAAGTCGACTCTAGATTTGATTTTAGATTGGAGATGTTTGATATGAGTCTGGAAGGAGAGTTTACAGTATAGCCAGACACCTAGGTACTTATAGATGTCCACATATTCTAGGTCGGAACCATCCAGGGTGGTGATGCTAGTCGGGCGTGCGGGTGCAGGCAGCGAACGGTGGAAAAGCAGGCATTTGGTTTTACTAGCGTTTAAGAGCAGTTGGAGGCCACGGAAGGTGTGTTGTATGGCATTGAAGCTTGTTTGGAGGTTAGATAGCACAGTGTCCAAGGACGGGCCGGAAGTACACAGAATCAGGGAATCGCCCGCAGCATAAGCGGGCGAGTCGGCCCGAGAATTGAACCCTGTGGCACCCCCATAGAGACTGCCAGAGGACCGGACAGCATGCCCTCCGATTTGACACACTGAACTCTGTCTGCAAAGTAATTGGTGAACCAGGCAAGGCAGTCATCCGAAAAACCGATGCTACTGAGTCTGCCGATAAGAATATGGTGATTGACAGAGTCGAAAGCCTTGGCAAGGTCGATGAAGATGGCTGCACAGTACTGTCTTTCATCGATGGTGGTTATGATATCGTTTAGTACCTTGAGCGTGGCTAATGTGCACCCGTGACCGGCTCGGAAACCAGATTGCACAGAGGAGAAGGTACGGTGGGATTCGAGATGGTCAGTGACCTGTTTGTTGACTTGGCTTTCGAAGACCTTAGATAGGCAGGGCAGGATGGATATAGGACTGTAACAGTTTGGGTCCAGGGTGTCTCCCCCTTTGAAGAGGGGGATGACTGCGGCACCTTTCCAATCCTTGGGGATCTCAGACGATATGAAAGAGAGGTTGAACAGGCTGGTAATAGGGGTTGTGACAATGGCGGCGGATAGTTTCAGAAATAGAGGGTCCAGATTGTCAAGCCCAGCTGATTTGTACGGGTCCAGGTTTTGCAGCTCTTTCAGAACATCTGCTATCTGGATTTGGGTAAAGGAGAACCTGGAGAGGCATGGGCGAGTAGCTGCGGGGGGGGCTGTTGGCCGAGGTTGGAGTAGCCAGGCGGAAGGCATGGCCAGCCGTTGAGAAATGCTTGTTGAAGTTTTCGATAATCATGGGTTTATCGGTGGTGACCGTGTTACCTAGCCTCAGTGCAGTGGGCAGCTGGGAGGAGGTGCTCTTGTTCTCCATGGACTTCACAGTGTCCCAGAACTTTTTGGAGTTGGAGCTACAGGATGCAAACTTCTGCCTGAAGAAGCTGGCCTTAGCTTTCCTGACTGACTGCGTGTATTGGTTCCTGACTTCCCTGAACAGTTGCATATCGCGGGGACTATTCGATGCTATTGCAGTCTGCCACAGGATATTTTTGTGCTGGTCGAGGGCAGTCAGGTCTGGAGTGAACCAAGGGCTATATCTGTTCTTAGTTCTGCATTTTTTGAACGGAGCATGCTTATCTAAAATGGTGAGGAAGTTACTTTTAAAGAATGACCAGGCATCCTCAACTGACGGGATGAGGTCAATGTCCTTCCAGGATACCCGGGACAGGTCGATTAGAAAGGCCTGCTCACAGAAGTGTTTTAGGGAGCGTTTGACAGTGATGAGGGGTGGTCGTTTGACTGCGGCTCCGTAGTGGATACAGGCAATGAGGCAGTGATCGCTGAGATCCTGGTTGAAGACAGCGGAGGTGTATTTGGAGGGCCAGTTGGTCAGGATGACATCTATGAGGGTGCCCTTGTTTACAGATTTAGGGTTGTACCTGGTGGGTTCCTTGATGATTTGTGTGAGATTGAGGGCATCTAGCTTAGATTGTAGGACTGCCGGGGTGTTAAGCATATCCCAGTTTAGGTCACCTAACAGAACAAACTCTGAAGCTAGATGGGGGGAAATCAATTCACAAATGGTGTCCAGGGCACAGCTGGGAGCTGAGGGGGGTCGGTATAAGGCGGCAACAGTGAGAGACTTATTTCTGGAGAGAGTAATTTTTAAAATTAGTATTTCGAACTGTTTGGCTATGGACCTGGAAAGTATGACATTACTTTGCAGGCTATCTCTGCAGTAGACTGCAACTCCTCCCCATTTAGCAGTTCTATCTTGACGGAAGAGGTTATAGTTGGGTATGGGATCCTCAGGATTTTTGGTGGCCTTCCTGAGCCAGGATTCAGACACGGCAAGGACATCAGGGTTAGCAGAGTGTGCTAAAGCAGTGAGTAAAACAAACTTAGGGAGGAGGCTTCTGATGTTGACATGCATGAAACCAAGGCTTTTTAGATCACAGAAGTCAACAAATGAGGGTGCCTGGGGACATGCAGGGCCTGGGTTTACCTCCACATCACCCGCGGGAACAGAGGAGGAGTAGTATGAGGGTGCGGCTAAAGGCTATCAAAACTGGTCGCCTAGAGCGTTGGGGACAGAGAGTAAAAGGGCATGGTAGAATATATTCAGGGCATAATTCGCAGACAGGGGTATGGTGGGGTGCGGGTACAGCGGAGGTAAGCCCAGGCACTGGGTGATGATGAGAGAGATTGTATCTCTGGACATGCTGGTTGTAATGGGTGAGGTCACTGCATGTGTGGGAGGTGGGACAAAGGAGGTATCAGGGGTATGAAGAGTGGAACTAGGGGCTCCATTGTAAACTAAAACAATGATAACTAACCTGAACAACAGTATACAAGGCATATTGACATTTGAGAGAGACATACAGCGAGGCATACAGTAATCACAGGTGTTGAATTGGGAGAGCTAGCTAAACAGTAGGTGAGACAACAACAGCTAATCAGCTAGCACAACAACAGCAGGTAAAATGGCGTTGACTAGGCAGGGAGGGTCGGATTAACTACACACAGAGCCTTAGTGCGGCTTGGGCAGACAGATAAAACATAAACAATCAGAATGGAGTACCGTGATTAATGGACAGTCCAGCATGCATCAGCTATCTAGCCAAGTGATCAGTGTCCAGGGGGCAGCGGTGGATGGGACTGGCGAGTATTATCCAGGTTTTTAAAAACTGGCTGGCTGTGCAGAAGGTAAAGCCACTAGCAGTGGCTAACAATGACTAAATAGCTTGTAGCTAGTTAGCTGGTTAGCTTCTGGAGGTTCTTGAATGTGTTCTAAAAATTAAAAATAATAGCGATTCCGTATCACATTGGGTGATGCAGGTTACCGGAAGGTATAATCGAATTAAAAATCTAAAAGAGATTGAAAGTAAATATGGGTACAGTGAGTGGTTGGGCTGGCTGGGGACGCGACGATTCAGACAGTTAGCAGGCCTGTGCTAACAAGCTAACAGTTAGTAGGCCGGGGCTGAGCAAGGTAGCAGTTAGCGGACCGGGGCTAAACAAGCTAGCAGTTAGCAGGCCGAATAAGCAAGCAAGCAGACCAAATCAAATCAAATCAAATTTTATTTGTCACATACACATGGTTAGCAGATGTTAATGCGAGTGTAGCGAAATGCTTGTGCTTCTAGTTCCGACAATGCAGTGATAACCAACAAGTAATCTAACTAACAATTCCAAAACTACTGTCTTATACACAGTGTAAGGGGATAAGGAACATGTACATAAGGATATATGAATGAGTGATGGTACAGAGCAGCATACAGTAGATGGTATCGAGTACAGTATATACATATGCGATGAGTGTGTAGACAAAGTAAACAAAGTGGCATAGTTAAAGTGGCTAGTGATACATGTGTTACATAAGGATGCAGTCGATGATGTAGAGTACAGTATATACATATGCATATGAGATGAATAATGTAGGGTAAGTAACATTATATAAGGTAGCATTGTTTAAAGTGGCTAGTGATATATTTACATCATTTCCCATCAATTCCCATTATTAAAATGGCTGGAGTTGGGTCAGTGTCAATGACAGTGTGTTGGCAGCAGCCACTCAGTGTTAGTGGTGGCTGTTTAACAGTCTGATGGCCTTGAGATAGAAGCTGTTTTTCAGTCTCTCGGTCCCAGCTTTGATGCACCTGTACTGACCTCGCCTTCTGGATGATAGCGGGGTGAACAGGCAGTGGTTCGGGTGGTTGATGTCCTTGATGATCTTTATGGCCTTCCTGTAACAACGGGTGGTGTAGGTGTCCTGGAGGGCAGGTAGTTTACCCCCGGTGATGCGTTGTGCAGTCCTCACTACCCTCTGGAGAGCCTTACGGTTGAGATAGCAAGGGCTGTCCTAAATTATACAGAAAATGTTTGAGGTTTACGGGGGACTTTACCAGTCACACGTTACAAAAGTCAAAATCCCCAGATAATGAATTGTGCTGTAGGGCAAATGGCTGCACAACCTGTTGAACATTCACTATCGTGTCATACTATCAGGGCCGGTTCTAGCCTTTCCTTCAGTTCTGCACATTTTGCCATGGGGTGGAGAGATATTTTTCCAGTTTTTAAGCTAATGTCCTGAAATTCAAGACATTTAGCCATGTTAAAAATGATATCTGAGTGAGAGTGGCTTGTAGTAATCGGCCATGATTACTACAAGTTTAGATAGCTGGTTAGACTAGGTTACCAATCCCAAAACAATTGTGAGTGACAACTGAGTGAGTCTGATTGTCTAGCATAACAAAAGGAAAACTGCTGATGCACATCGAAATTATTTCGAAACGGCACCTTTTTTTATTCCACTATTCTAACAGCCCCAAATTAGTTCCTTTTTAAATTTATAATTAAATAATAATAATTCAGTCCATTAGCGGCCCGGGGGCCCTAAGTGATTGCTTATGTCACTTTTGGCTGGAGCTGGCCCTGCATACTATACTGCCACATGGCCTTTGGATCCCACCACTGCCACAAAATTCCTCTAAAGTCTAAAACTTTCTTCTCTGACACTGGTATCCCAGATTACAGCTACAGATTACAGATTACATGAAACCCTAAAATGGGATTCCAGCCTTGAGAAGTTACCTCATATCGCCCTGCATCAAAGAGTGACTGATACTGGTAAGACCAATCACCATGAAACAGCATAAATAGCAATTAATGACAGCGTTGGGTAGTTTGAGCTAAACAAACTAGCTTACAGACTGCAAGAAACAACAGGATGGGCTCGCCAGATCACGACAATAAAATGGTTTGAAGTTGAATGGAAAATATAAGCACCACAAATCTATAATTTAAACACCACTCATCTTGTCATTAATTTTAGATAGCTGGATCTACAAAACTAAAATCTCAGATCATGGACTTATGGACATGGACTTATCAGAGAAACAGAGAAACAGACTACTTTTGACATCTGAAAACATTGGAATTTTCCGTAAGGTGGGTAAACACTTGTGCATAATCAAAATGGTGAGTAAACACCTGGTAACACCAATGGTAACAAGCCACCGGTCTCCCTTACAAGATAGCAGACCATTTAACAATAAACCAAGATAAAATCCATAAATGGAAAAAAGAGATATCAGTGCCTTAAAGCTATAGGCTTGGAACTGACCAAACATGTTCACTAAGCAGAACTAAGGATTGTGGAGAGAGTGGGAGCAAATGTGTGGTTCGGCATCTGAGTCCAAGAGATGAGAGAACCTGGAAAATTATTAACATGTGCCACAAGCTGCACTAGCCGGGGGAGCCTCTCCCTCTGATGTGGTGTTGTGTGGTGTGTGTGTGAGAGGAGAGTGAGTGTATGTTTTTTTGTGTGTGTGTGTGTACACCAACTCATTCAAGGGTTTTCTTTATTTTTACTATTTTAGAATAATAGTGGAGACATCGAAACTATGAAATAACAAAAATGGAATCATGTAATAACCAAAAAAGTGCTTTATATACAGTACACTACCATTCAAAGGTTTGGGGTCACTTACAAATGTCCTTGCTTTTGAAAGAAAATAAAACATTTTGTACATTAAAATAACATCAAATTGATCAGAAATACAGACATTGTTAATGTTGTAAATGTCTATTTTAGCTGGAAATGGCTGATTTTTAATGGAATATCTACATAGGAGTACAGAGGCCCATTATTAGCAACCATCACTCCTGTGTTGCAATGGCAAGTTGTGTTAGCTAATGTAAGTTTATCATTTTAAAAGGCTAATTGATCATTAGAAAGCTCTTTTGCAATTATGTTAGCATTGCGGAAAACTGTTTTTCTGATAAAGAAGCAATAAAACTGGCCTTCTTTAGACTAGTTGAATATCTGGAGCATCAGCATTTTGGGGTTAAATTACAGGCTCAAAATGGCCAGAAACCTTTCTTCTGAAACTCGTCAGTCTATTCTTGTTCTGAGAAATGAAGGCTATTTCGTGCGAGAAATTGCCAAGAAACTTAAGATCTCGTACAATGCTGTGTACTACTCCCTTCACAGAACAGCGCAAACTGTCTCTAACCAGTTTGAATAGAAAGAGGAGTGGGAGGACCCGGTGCACAACTGAGCAAGAGGATAAGTACATTAGAGTGTCTAGTTTGAGAAACAGACGTCTCACAAGTCCTCATCTGGCAGCTTCATTAAATAGTACTTGCAAAACACAGGTCTCAAAGTCAACAGTAATGAGGCAACTCCGGGATGCTGGCCTAGGCAGAGTTGCAAAGAAAAAGCCATATCTCAGACTGGCCAATAAAAATAAAAGTTTAAGTTGGGCAAAAGAACACAGACACTGAACAGAGGAACTCTGCCTAGAAGGCCAGCATCCCGGATTCGCTTCTTCACTGCTAACACATTGTGCATTGCAACACAGGAGTGATGGTTGCTGATGATGGGCCTCTGTACGCCTATGTGGATATAAACAAATGATAGTCCCACTAAGCGCAAACCAGATGGGATGACGTATTGCTGCAGAATGCTTGGTAGCCAAGCTGGTTAAGTGTGCCTTAAATTCTAAATAAATCACTGACAGTGTCACCAGCAAAGCAGCCCCACGTCATCACACCTTCTCCTTCATGCTTCACGGTGGCAACTACATGTTCAGAGATCATCCGTTCACCTATTCTGCGACTTAGAAAGACAAGGCGGTTGGGACTCATCAAACCAAAGGACAGATTTCCACCGGTCAAAATTGGCCCAAGCAAATATCTTATTCTTATTGGTGTCCTTTAGTAGTGTTTTTTTTGCAGCAATTCAACCATGAAGGCTGGATTCACACAGTCTTCTCTGAACAGTTGATGTTGAGATGTGTATTTTACTTGAACTCTGTGAAGCATTTATTTGGGCTGCAATTTCTGTGGCTGGTAACTCTGGGTCTTTCTTTCCTGTAGCGGTCCTCATGAGAGTCAGTTTCATCATAGCACTTTATGGTTTTTGCAACTGCACTTGAAGAAATGCTCAAAGCTCATGAAATGTTCCGGATTGACTGACCTTCATGTCTTAAATAAATGATAGACTGTCATTTCTCTTTGCTTATTTGAGATGTTCTTGCCATAATATGGATTTGGTCTTTTACCAAATAAATATTCTGTATACCACCCCTACCTTGTCGCAACACAACTGATTGGCACAAAAGCATTAAGAAGGAAACAAATGAATGTTTAACAAGGCACACCTGTTGATTGAAATGCATTCCAGGTGACTACCTTATGAAGCTGGTTGAGATAGTGCAGAGTGTGCAAAGCTGCCATCAAGGCAAAAGGTGGCTACTGTGAATAATCTCAAATTTTGAATATACACTGCTCAAAAAAATAAAGGGAACACTTAAACAACACAATGTAACTCCAAGTCAATCACACTTCTGTGAAATGAAACTGTCCACTTAGGAAGCAACACTGACATTTCACATGCTGTTGTGCAAATGGAATAGACAACAGGTGGAAATTATAGGCAATTAGCAAGACACCCCCAATAAAGGAGTGGTTCTGCGGGTGGTGACCACAGACCACTTCTCAGTTCCTATGCTTCCTGGCTGATGTTTTGGTCACTTTTGAATGCTGGTGGTGCTTTCACTCTAGTGGTAGCATGAGACGGAGTCTTACAACCCACACAAGTGGCTCAGGGAGTGCAGCTCATCCAGGATGGCACATCAATGCAAGCTGTGGCAAGAAGGTTTACTGTGTCTGTCAGCGTAGTGTCCAGAGCATGGAGGCGCTACCAAGAGACAGGCCAGTACATCAGGAGACATGGAGGAGGCCGTAGGAGGGCAACAACCCAGCAGCAGGACCACTACCTCTGCCTTTGTGCAAGGAGGAGCAGGAGGAGCACTGCCAGAGCCCTGCAAAATGACCTCCAGCAGGCCACAAATGTGAATGTGTCTGCTCAAACTGTCAGAAACAGACTCCATGTGTCACGACTTCGTCACCGTCCTACTAGCCACTACCGATCCCTTTTCGTGTATCTGTTGGTTTTGTCTGATTGGTTTCACCTGTGTGTTGTTTAGTTAATTAGTGTCTGTATATAATGTAGGTTGTCCCGCCCTTGTTTTGTGCGGGATTGTTTATTTTGTCATTCATTTTGTCTGTCGGTGTTATTGTGTTTCTTATTCTCCGGTTAGTCTGTGATTCCTGTTTTGGATCATTTCACCCTGTGTGTATTTGGGTTGACCGTGTTTATTTTTGTTCACCGGAGAATAAACTTTATATCGCTATCTGCTCTCTGCGCCTGATTCCACCCACCTTGATTAGACGTGACACCATGAGGGTGGTATGAGGGCCCGATGTCCACAGGTGGGGGTTGTGCTGACAGCCCAACACCGTGCAGGACGTTTGACATTTGCCAGAGAACACCAAGATTGGCAAATTCGCCACTGGCGCCCTGTGCTCTTCACAGATGAAAGCAGGTTCACACTGAGCACGTGACAGATGTGACAGAGTATGGAGACGCCATGGAGAACGTTCTGCTGCCTGCAACATCCTCCAGCATGACCGGTTTGGCGGTGGGTCAGTCATGGTGTGGGGTGGCATTTCTTTGGGGGGCCGCACAGCCCTCCATGTGCTCGCCAGAGGTAGCATGACTGCCATTAGGTAGCGAGATGAGATCCTCAGACCCCTTGTGAGACCATATGCTGGTGCGGTTGGCCCTGGGTTCCTCCTTAATGCAAGACAATGCTAGACCTCATGAGGCTGGAGTGTGTCAGCAGTTCCTGCAAGAGGAAGGCATTGATGCTATGGACTGGACCGCCCGTTCCCCAGACCTGAATCCAATTGAGCACATCTGGGACATCATGTCTCGCTCCATCCACCAACACCACAGACTGTCCAGGAGTTGGCGGTTGCTTTAGTCCAGGTCTGGGAGGAGATCCCTCAGGAGACCATCCACCACCTCATCAGGAGCATGCCCAGGCGTTGTAGGGAGGTCATACAGGCACGTGGAGGCCACACACACTACCGAGCCTCATTTTGACTTGTTTTAAGGACATTAAATCAAAGTTGGATCAGCCTGTAGTGTGGTTTTCCACTTTAATTTTGAGTGTGACTCCAAATCCAGACCTCCATGGGTTGATAAATTTGATTTCCATTGATAATTTTTGTGTGATTTTGTTGTCAGCACATTCAGCTATGTAAAGAAAAATGTATTTAATAATAATATTTAATTAATTCAGATCTAGGATGTGTTAGAAGAACATCTTTGTTGTCCCCGTCACCAATCAGAGCATCTTATTGTTTGGAGGGGGTGTTGGCTTTCATGTGTGGTTTGTGTATGGTATACATAGTGTTTGTAAGTTAAACTGACCAAGATGCTCCCACCATGCTGAATGAACCTCATTTATCAATGTGCTCTACGTAGAAATATGTATATTTCTTCTTTGGTCTTACTGATTTTCATATCATTTACTTTTCATTGAATTAAATGCTTCCTTTATTAAAACCAGAAGTCTGGGGGTTATTCAGGGTGACTTGAGCTGAATAAGCTGAACCACATAATGTCTTCTGCGGTTCCTTTACGGATATTTTTCAGGGAAAACACTGTCTCCATGGCTGTGTTTACACAGGGTGCCCCATTCTTATTGGCAACATATCAGCTGATCTGACTGGTCAAAAGACCAATTAGTGAACAAAATATCAGAATTTGGCTGCTTGTGTAAATGCAGCCCATAGTTACGCATATATGCATATTATTCATCGATTTGATTTCTAAAACTGTAGCTCAGTTGGTAGAGCATGGCGCTTGTAACGCCAGGGTATGGGTTCGATCCCCGGGACCACCCATACGTAGAATGTATGCACACATGACTGTAAGTCGCTTTGGATAAAAGCGTCTGCTAAATGGCATATATTATATATTATTATGTCTGTGAGTATAACAGAACTTATGTAGCAGGCAAAAAAATAAATCCCACTCTCTGTTCCCTGTATTGTCTTTGCCATTGGATATTTAATAGGAGCCTATTTTCAGTTCCTACCGCTTCCACTGGATGTCGCCAGTGTTTGGAATTTGGTTGAGGTTATTCCTTTGTGCTATGAAGAAGTAGGCCAACTTGGAACTGGGGAGACTTTTGTGAGTTGTGCAAGATGTGAAAAGCAGTGCTGGTTTCTTCTCTTTCCTGTATTGAATACAGATTGCCCCGTCTACAATTTGATCGATTATTAACGTTTAAAAATACCTAACGTTGTATTACAAAAGTAGTTTGAAATATTTTGGCAAAGTTAATAGGCAACTTTTGAAATATTTTGTAGTGACAATGTTTTTGTAAGCTGTTTTTTTTCTGGATCAAACACGCTTTATAAATGGACATTTTCAATATATATGGATGGAATTAATCGAACAAAAGAGCCAATTGTGATGTATATGGGACATATTGGAGTGCCAACAAAAGAAGCTCGTCAAAGGTAATGCATATTTTATATTTTATTTCAGCATTTTGTGTAGCGCCTGCTATGCTAGCTCCTTTGTTTACTGCTGGTGCAGATGGGTGCAGGCTATCAGATAATAGCTTCTTATGCTTTCGCCGAAAAGCATTTTAAAAATCTGACATGTTGGCTGGATTCACAACAAGTGTAGCTTTAATTGAGTATCTTACATGTGTGATTTAATGAAAGTTTGAATTTTATAGCATTTTATTTGAATCTGGCGCTCTGCATTTCCCCCAGCAATTGGCCAGTTGAGACGCTAGCGTCTCCCCTATCCATAAGAGGTTGTATTAAGCATTTCAGAATAGGAGTACTGATCTAGGATCAGATCTTCCCTGCCCATTATGATAAAAGGCTAAACTGATTCTAAATCAACACTCCTAAGACGCCTGACTTCCGGGTTGGAGCGAGCGGTCGCATCCCCACTTCGGTCCACAGGTAGTATAACTTTTCATTACATTTCATTATAGTACAACGGTTTGATTTGTCTAATCTTAGCAATTTCTTCTTACCTAGCTACATAGCCGTCTTTGTATCAAAGATAATTGCGTAATTATCGTATTTCGTCGTCCTAACGTAGTCTACACTGCCATCTGCCCAGCAGCTAGCCAGCTAGCAAACGTCCACCGTCTACCGAATAGCAGCACTGTAGAAACTATTACACTCAACTGAACGACTTGATTAGTGTAGTGTTAGCTAGCTACATAGTTGTCTTTGCTGTCTTCGTATCCAAGATAATTGTGTAGTTTAGAGTGTGTAGTCTTAGAGTGATTTCTTAATTTACCGAGGTTAGCTAGCCAGCTATTTGTCGTCCTTAACGTAGGAGACACTGCTAGCTAGCCAACAGCTAGCCAACGTCTACCGAATAGAACTCAACAACCCGGTCGCATTCCGCTTCGCTCCACAGGTAGTATCACATTTTCATTTCATTTCATTACAGTACAACGGTTTGATTTGTTTGATCGTAGCTAGCTACATAGCTAGCTACATAGCCGTCTTTGTATCAAAGATAATTGTGTAGTCTAGAGCGATTTTCTAGGTTAGCTAGCCAGCTATTGTCATTCTTTTAACGCAACGTAACGTAATCAACACTGCTAGCTAGCCAGCTAGCCCCCGATTAGCAGCACTGTAGAAACTATTACACTCAACGGAACGACCTGATTAGTGTAGTGTCAACAACGCAGCCACTGCCAGCTAGCCTACAAAGTCAACAACGCAGCCACTGCCAGCTAGCCTACTTCAGCAGTACTGTATCATTTTAATCATTTTAGTCAATAAGATTCTTGCTACGTAAGCTTAACTTTCTGAACATTCGAGACGTGTAGTCCACTTGTCATTCTAATCTCCTTTGCATTAGCGTAGCCTCTTCTGTAGCCTGTCAACTATGTGTCTGTCTATCCCTGTTCTCTCCTCTCTGCACAGACCATACAAACGCTCCACACCGCGTGGCCGCGGCCACCCTAATCTGGTGGTCCCAGCTCGCACGACCCACGTGGAGTTCCAGGACTCCGGTAGCCTCTGGAACTGCCGATCTGCGGCCAACAAGGCCGCATCTCAGCCTATGCCTCCCTCCAGTCCCTCGACTTCTTGGCACTGACGGAAACATGGATCACCACAGATAACACTGCTACTCCGACTGCTCTGTCTTCGTCCGCCCACGTGTTCTCGCACACCCCGAGAGCTTCTGGTCAGCGGGGTGGTGGCACCGGGATCCTCATCTCTCCCAAGTGGTCATTCTCTCTTTCTCCCCTTACCCATCTGTCTATCGCCTCCTTTGAATTCCATGCTGTCACAGTTACCAGCCCTTTCAAGCTTAACATCCTTATCATTTATCGCCCTCCAGGTTCCCTCGGAGAGTTCATCAATGAGCTTGATGCCTTGATAAGCTCCTTTCCTGAGGACGGCTCACCTCTCACAGTTCTGGGCGACTTTAACCTCCCCACGTCTACCTTTGACTCATTCCTCTCTGCCTCCTTCTTTCCACTCCTCTCCTCTTTTGACCTCACCCTCTCACCTTCCCCCCCTACTCACAAGGCAGGCAATACGCTAAACCTCATCTTTACTAGATGCTGTTCTTCCACTAACCTCATTGCAACTCCCCTCCAAGTCTCCGACCACTACCTTGTATCCTTTTCCCTCTCGCTCTCATCCAACACTTCCCACACTGCCCCTACTCGGATGGTATCGCGCCGTCCCAACCTCCGCTCTCTCTCCCCCGCTACTCTCTCCTCTTCCATCCTATCATCTCTTCCCTCTGCTCAAACCTTCTCCAACCTATCTCCTGATTCTGCCTCCTCAACCCTCCTCTCCTCCCTTTCTGCATCCTTTGACTCTCTATGTCCCCTATCCTCCAGGCCGGCTCGGTCCTCCCCTCCCGCTCCCTGGCTCGACGACTCATTGCGAGCTCACAGAACAGGGCTCCGGGCAGCCGAGCGGAAATGGAGGAAAACTCGCCTCCCTGTGGAACTGGCATCCTTTCACTCCCTCCTCTCTACATTTTCCTCCTCTGTCTCTGCTACTAAAGCCACTTTCTACCACTCTAAATTCCAAGCATCTGCCTCTAACCCTAGGAAGCTCTTTGCCACCTTCTCCTCCCTCCTGAATCCTCCTCCCCCTCCCCCCCCTCCTCCCTCTCTGCAGATGACTTTGTCAACCATTTTGAAAAGAAGGTCGACGACATCCGATCCTCGTTTGCTAAGTCAAACGACACCGCTGGTTCTGCTCACACTGCCCTACCCTGTGCTCTGACCTCTTTCTCCCCTCTCTCTCCAGATGAAATCTCGCGTCTTGTGACGGCCGGCCGCCCAACAACCTGCCCGCTTGACCCTATCCCCTCCTCTCTTCTCCAGACCATTTCCGGAGACCTTCTCCCTTACCTCACCTCGTTCATCAACTCATCCCTGACCGCTGGCTACGTCCCTTCCGTCTTCAAGAGAGCGAGAGTTGCACCCCTTCTGAAAAAACCTACACTCGATCCCTCCGATGTCAACAACTACAGACCAGTATCCCTTCTTTCTTTTCTCTCCAAAACTCTTGAACGTGCCGTCCTTGGCCAGCTCTCCCGCTATCTCTCTCAGAATGACCTTCTTGATCCAAATCAGTCAGGTTTCAAGACTAGTCATTCAACTGAGACTGCTCTTTTCTGTATCACGGAGGCGCTCCGCACTGCTAAAGCTAACTCTCTCTCCTCTGCTCTCATCCTTCTAGAACTATCGGCTGCCTTCGATACTGTGAACCATCAGATCCTCCTCTCCACCCTCTCCGAGTTGGGCATCTCCGGCGCGGCCCACGCTTGGATTGCGTCCTACCTGACAGGTCACTCCTACCAGGTGGCGTGGCGAGAATCTGTCTCCTCACCACGCGCTCTCACCACTGGTGTCCCCCAGGGCTCTGTTCTAGGCCCTCTCCTATTCTCGCTATACACCAAGTCACTTGGCTCTGTCATAACCTCACATGGTCTCTCCTATCATTGCTATGCAGACGACACACAATTAATCTTCTCCTTTCCCCCTTCTGATGACCAGGTGGCGAATCGCATCTCTGCATGTCTGGCAGACATATCAGTGTGGATGATGGATCACCACCTCAAGCTGAACCTCGGCAAGACGGAGCTGCTCTTCCTCCCGGGGAAGGACTGCCCGTTCCATGATCTCGCCATCACGGTTGACAACTCCATTGTGTCCTCCTCCCAGAGCGCTAAGAACCTTGGCGTGATCCTGGACAACACCCTGTTGTTCTCAACTAACATCAAGGCGGTGGCCCGTTCCTGTAGGTTCATGCTCTACAACATCCGCAGAGTATGACCCTGCCTCACACAGGAAGCGGCCCAGGTCCTAATCCAGGCACTTGTCATCTCCCGTCTGGATTACTGCAACTCGCTGTTGGCTGGGCTCCCTGCCTGTGCCATTAAACCCCTACAACTCATCCAGAACGCCGCAGCCCGTCTGGTGTTCAACCTTCCCAAGTTCTCTCATGTCACCCCGCTCCTCCGCTCTCTCCACTGGCTTCCAGTTGAAGCTCGCATCCGCTACAAGACCATGGTGCTTGCCTACGGAGCTGTGAGGGGAACGGCACCTCAGTACCTCCAGGCTCTGATCAGGCCCTACACCCAAACAAGGGCACTGCGTTCATCCACCTCTGGCCTGCTCGCCTCCCTACCACTGAGGAAGTACAGTTCCCGCTCAGCCCAGTCAAAACTGTTCGCTGCTCTGGCCCCCCAATGGTGGAACAAACTCCCTCACGACGCCAGGACAGCGGAGTCAATCACCACCTTCCGGAGACACCTGAAACCCCACCTCTTTAAGGAATACCTAGGATAGGATAAAGTAATCCTTCTCACCCCCCCCCTTAATAGATTTAGATGCACTATTGTAAAGTGGCTGTTCCACTGGATGTCATAAGGTGAATGCACCAATTTGTAAGTCGCTCTGGATAAGAGCGTGTGCTAAATGAGTTAAATGTAAATGTAATACATACAACCCTGGTCTCACTCCAAAACTGTATTTTGTATTTTCAAAATATTTTTACTGCTAATTATTGCTACATTCTGAAAATCACCATGCTTTACATTAACTAAAAGTGTGTACAATTTGTAATTACTTGCAATTCCAGGCTATGTTGTGTGTCTATGTTTAAACTGTATGTTGTTTTTGTGTATGTGCTCTATGCTACCTTCTCAATTGACAACTGTGGGATATTTAAAGTATTTTGAATTTAATGAAATTGAAATGTTTTTCTCACAAATTGACCTCTCTATACCACACTGCCCCCACAGCCTTCTTCCCTCACTCTCTCAGATCAAATCTTTCCACCATGACAGCTTTTCCAGAATTCCCACAGGGAACACTCTCAGATGTGAAATGAGGCTTGAGTTCTTCTCCAACACCTGCTTCAGCGAACAGCAAGGGGTCGTGGGTTGGGGTCAAAGCGTGGGTTGCCACTTGCATCGTCATAATGCAATCACACCGCCGCCGTGGGCGACAAACAAAACACTGCACGTGTAAGAGTGTGTGAGTGTGAGAGAACTCAGTAGCCTGCTAACACGCAGTGTGTGGGAAAGAGAATGGGTGGAGGTGGAGGTGAGTTAAGGGTAACAGCATTGGGGCGAATAAATAATTATATTATTGTTATCAAATGAAAGCATTGTCTCTGTTTTACCCTACAGTAAAAATATATACAGTATATACTGTACTGTATATTCACAGATGGCACAGTCTATCACAGTGCCATCCGTTTTGTCACTAAAGCACCTTATACCACCCACCACTGCGACTTGTATGCTCTAGTCGGCTGGCCCTCACTACATATTCGTCGCCAGACCCACTGGCTCCAGGTCATCTACAAGTCCATGCTAGGTAAAGCTCCGCCTTATCTCAGTTCACTGGTCACGATGGCAACACCCATCCGTAGCACGCGCTCCAGCAGGTGTATCTCACTGATCATCCCTAAAGCCAACACATCATTTGGCCGCCTTTCGTTCCAGTACTCTGCTGCCTGTGACTGGAACGAATTGCAAAAATCGCTGAAGTTGGAGACTTTTATCTCCCTCACCAACTTCAAACATCAGCTATCCGAGCAGCTAACCGATCGCTGCAGCTGTACATAGTCTATAGGAAAATAGCCCACCCATTTTCACCTACCTCATTCCCATACTGTTTTTATACTGTTTTTATTTATTTATTTTTCTGCTCTTTTGCACACCAATATCTCTACCTGTACATGACCATCTGATCATTTATCACTCCAGTGTTAATCTGCAAAATTGTGTTATTCGCCTACCCCCTCATGCCTTTTGCACACATTGTATATAGACTGCCCATTTTTTTTCTACTGTGTTATTGACTTGTTAATTGTTTATTCCATGTGTAACTCTGTGTTGTCTGTTCAAACTGCTATGCTTTATCTTGGCCAGGTCGCAGTTGCAAATGAGAACTTGTTCTCAACTAGCCTACCTGGTTAAATAAAGGTGAAATAAAATAAATAAAAAATGTTGGCATTGACTGATTGAGAATGAGAACGGAGAAGGCTCTGGACGTGTGTGTACAGACCTACATCACTAGGACAGAGAGGATGATGGGAGATGGTTGTATCAAAGATGAGTGTGTCAGATGAGAAGCAAAGCTCCTTAGAAGGAGTGCCTCTAAACCACTAAAAGTCTTGAAACCCTTAGCCCAATAAAGCCACATTTCATTGACCAATAAAGCCAGCCAAGTAGTATTTTGTAACAATATTGTTTTCAAATGTTGAATACTACAATGCCTTCAGAAAGTATTCATACCCCTTGACTTTTTCCACATTTTGTTCTGTTACAGCCTGAATTGAATTTAACGTATTCACACACAGTATTCCATAATGTGTCACGCCTTGGTCATTGTATTTTGTGTTTTCGTTATATTATTTGGTCAGGCCAGGGTGTGACATGGGTTTATGTTATATTGTATTTTCGTATTGGGGTTTGTAGTATTTGGGATCGCGGCTGATTAGGGGTGTTGTATAGGCTTGGCTGCCTGAGGCGGTTCTCAATCAGAGTCAGGTGATTCTCGTTGTCTCTGATTGGGAACCGTATTTAGGTAGCCTGATTTCGCTTTGTATTTCGTGGGGGATTGTTCCTGTCTCTGTGTAGTTTCACCAGATAGGCTGTAATTAGATTTCACGTTCCGTTTGTTGTTTTGTATTTTGTAATAGTTATGTCATGTATCGCAATTCTTCATTAACCTGTTAAGACTCTAGGGGCAGTATTTCATTTTTGGATAAAAAGACGTGCCCGTTTTTAGCGCAATATTTTGTCACGAAAAGATGCTCGACTATGCTTGGAATTGATAGTTTTGGAAAGAAGACACTCTGACGTTTCCAGAACTGCAAAGATTTTCACTGTGAGTGCCTTAGAACAAAACCTACAGGCAAAACCAAGATGTTTGAGCGACCAGGAAATCAACAGGATTTCTGATGGCACGTTTTCCATGATCGCCTTATATGGCTGTGAATGCGACAGGAATGAACGGACACTTCCTATCGTTTCCCCAAGGTGTCTGCAGCATTGTGACGTATTTGTAGGCATATCATTGGAAGATTGACCATAAGAGACTACATTTACCAGGGTCCCGCACGGTGTCTGTGTGGAAATTGGTGCGCAAAAGTCAGGTACCAGTATTTTTCCATCCGAATCTGAGAACAATGCAGGCTTCCAGGAATGGCATTTCAATGACGAGATATATGACAAAACACCTTGAGGATGGATTCAAACAACGTTTTCCATGTTTCAGTCGATATTATGGAGTTAATTCGGAAAAAAGTTTGACGTGTAGGTGACTGAATTTTCGGTTAGTTTCGGTAGCCAAATGCATAGTAACAAAACGGAACGTTGTGTCCTACACAAGCATCTTTCAGGAAAAACTGGACATCTGCTATGTAACTGAGAGTCTCCTCATTGAAACATCTGAAGTTCTTCAAAGGTAAATTATTTTATTTGATCCCTTTGCTGGTTTTTGTGAATATGTTGCGTGCTAAATGCTAACGCTAAATGCTAAGCTAGCTATCACCACTCTTACACAAATTATTGATTTTCTCTGGTTCTAAAGCATATTTTGAAAATCTGAGATGACAGGATTGTTAAGAAAAGGATAAGCTTGAGAACAGGCATATTTATTTCATTTCATTTGCGATTTTTAGAAATCGCTAACGTTGCGTTATGGTAATGAGCTTGAGGCTATGATTACGCGACCGAATACGGTGTGGGTAGGACTAAGAGGTTAAAGATCATGAGTAACCACCACGCTGCATTTCGGTCCGACTCTCTTTCTACAAACAAAGAACGACGTTACATAATGACTATAAGTGAAACATGTTTTTAAACATTTTTACAAAAGTATTGAAAATTAAATACAGAAATATCTCATTTACATGAGTATTCAAACCCCTGAGTCAATCAATACATGTTAGAATGACCTTTCTCAGCAATTACAGCTGTCGGTCTTTCTGAGTATGTCTCATTGTATATATATTGTACAATATTTTGACATTATTCTTCAAAAAATTATTCAAGCTCTGTCAAGGGAAAGAGAATACCTAGTTAATCTTACAACTGAATGCATTCAACTGAAATGGGTCTTCCGCATTTAACTTTGAATCAGAGGGGTGCAGAGGGCTGCCTTAATCGACATCCACATCTTCACACAACAGTGGGTTAACTGCCTTGCTCATGGGCAGAACGGCAGATTTATACCTTGTCAGAATGTCAAATATTTTATATTTGACATTTTTCGAAGTAGCCGCCCTTTGCCTCGATGAAAACATTTGCAGACTCTTGGCATTCTCTCAACCAGCTTCATGAGGTAGTCACCTGGAATGCATTTCAATTAACAGGTGTGCCTTGTTAAAAGTTAATTTGTCGAATTTCTTTCCTTCTTAATGCATTTGAGCCAATCAGTTGTGTTGTGACAAGGTAGGGGTGGTATACAGAAGATAGCCCTAAGTCCATATTATGGCAAGAACAGCACCAACAGATGGCACCGACAGAGAGGGCTGCCTCGCTTCTAGGCCTTAGGAAACTTTGCAGGATATTGTTTTTTAGGTATTATTTTTTACATTGTTAGCCCAGAAATCTTAAGTGTTATTACATACAGCCGGGAAGAACTATTGTATATCAGAGCGATGTAAACTTACCAGCACTACGACCAGGAGTATTCCCAAAGCGGATCCTTTTGTCTGATTCCAGAGGTTTACCCAAAACACCACTGCCGGAGAAGAGGTAGACTGAGTGGTCTTCTGGTCAGACTTCGGAGGCGCGGACACGACCCACTGCTTCCAAGTATATCACCCGCTAATGTCCAGTTTCTAGATAACAAGATAGACGACATTTAGGCAAGGGTTGCTTTCCAGAGAGACATCAGGGATTGTAACATACTCTATTTCACAGAAACATATCTCTCTATCTCTCTCTCTCTCTCTCTCTCTGTACAGTCACCTGGATTATTTGTGCGTCGCGCTGACAGGAATAAACATCTCTCTGGAAGAAGAAGGGCGGGGGTGTATGTTTCATGATTAATGACTCATGGTGTAATTGTAACAACATACAGGAACTCAAGTCTGTCAGGACCCGGTTACGAACCCAGGTCTCCGGAGTGAGAAACAGTCACTTAACCAACTGACCCACGAATAGTCGGCAGAACCCAGAAGATGAGGCAGACACAGCAGTACTTGAGACAGTGTATTTAATGAAGTAAAAAGTGAAGTTTTTCAGGAAAACATGTAACTCCACAACCTCAAAAGGAATTCCACAAGAACAAAGGTAATCCTCCAAGACAAAAAGGTAAATCCACAAGGTGGAAGGTATAGCATAAAAAAGCCTCAAGATACTCAAAAATAAACAAGAACAAAAAAACAGAATTCCACAAGAGTCTACCGGGATCAACAAGAGTTCACAGAGTACTAGGGCTGGGTGCTAACATACAAACACAGAGCAAAGAACTGAGGAAAACAAAGGGTTGAAATACAATCAGGGGAAACGAGGCACAGGTGCAAATAATAATGGGGATCAAGGGAAAACAAAAGGTCAAAAGGCACAATGGGGGCATCTAGTGACCAAAAACCGGAACAACCCTGGCCAAATCCTGACAGAATCCCCCCCCCTAGGAACGGCTCCTGACGTTCCTACCAGCTCTCTCAGGGTGGAGGGCCCTGAACTGACGAATGAGGTCAGGGTCCAGTATGTCTTTGGCAGGAACCCAGGAGTGCTCCTCGGGACCGTAGCCTTCCCAGTCCACCAGATACTGCCAGGACCGTTGCACCCGGCGGGAATCCAGTATCCGATGGACGGTATAAGCCGGCTGGACTCCAATGACACGAGGCGGAGGGGGAGGTCTGTCTGCCAGAACAAGGGGAGAAAAACAACAGGTTTTAATTAGGAAATGTGAAACGTGGGATTAATCTTAAGGGATCTGGGTAAGTGTAGGCGATAAGAAACTGGGTTAACTCTCCTGGCAACCTTAAAGGGACCGATGTATTTTTGGGACAGCTTGCGAGACTCCACCCGTAGTGGTAAGTCTCTTGTGGAGAGCCAGACTCTCTGGCCGGGGCGCAGGGTAGGCCCGGGATGGCGACGTCTGTTGGCTTGTTGTTGGTACCTCTGTGAGGAACGCATAAGATTAAGACAGGTCTTCCTCCACATAAGCCGACAGCCTCTGACGAACTTCAAGGCTGAAGGCACTCAACAATGGAGGGGCATAGCCAAACTGACACTCGTGCGGGGACATACCAGTGGAGGAGGAGCGCAAGGTGTTGTGCGTGTATTCGGCCCAAACAATGAAGGACGACCATGTGGATGCGTTGTTACGAGTCATAAATCGGAGGGTGGTTTCCAGCTCTTGATTCATGCTCTCTGTTTGGCCGTTGGACTCCAGATGGTACCCTGAAGATAGACTGGCAGAAGCCCCCATGAGTTGGCAGAAGGCCTTCCAAAACCTAGAGGCGAACTGGGGACCTCTGTCAGAAACCATATCTTGAGGAATGCCGAAGACTCGGAACACATGATTAATTACCAACTCAGCCGTTTCCTTGGCAGAAGGTAACTTAGTCAGAGGGAAGAACCTGGCCGCCTTTGAAAACCTGTCGATTATGACTAGGATAGTAGTATTGCCATGGGATGGAGGAAGGCCAGTAATAAAGTCCAACGAGATATGAGACCAGGGTCTCTGGGGAACAGGTAAAGGGTGAAGGAGTCCTTGCGGGCGGAGGTGAGAAGATTTGCCCTGGAAGCACACGGGGCAGGCATTGACGAAAGTGGCAACGTCTTCTCTTATGGTAGGCCACCAGAACTTACGCTGGATGAACTCCAAGGTGCGACCTACGCCCGGGTGACAGATGAGGCGAGAGGAGTGCCCCCACAGAAGGACCTGAGTCCTCACTGCCTTGGGGACAAACAACCGATTGGCAGGACCTCCTTTCGGGTCCGGTTCAATAGCTTGAGCTCGTCTCACGGTATCCTCAACTTGCCACGAGATCGGAGCCACGATCTTAGCAGCAGGAAGGACAGGCATGTCCGTGTCATCTCGAATGGCAGGAGCGTAGACTCGGGACAGGGCATCCGGTTTGAGATTCTTCGACCCGGGCTGATAGGTGAGGATAAACTGGAATCGATTGAAGAAAAGAGACCATCTAGCTTGTCTAGAGTTCAACCGCTTCGCCTGCTGGATATACTCCAGATTTTTGAGGTCCGTAAGCACTTGAAACGGGTGAGAAGCCCCCTCGAGCCAGTGTCTCCATTCCTTCAATGCTATCTTAACCGCTAGGAGTTCACGATCCCCCACATCGTAGTTCCTCTCAGCCGGGGTAAGCCCGTGTGAGAAGAAAGCGCACGGATGAAGCTTCTTGTCTTCACCCCTCTGAGACAGGACAGCTCCAACACCAACCTCTGAGGCGTCTACCTCCACCACAAACGGTTCATCCGTAGTCGGTAGTATCAGGATGGGAGCAGAGAGGACGCGCTGCTTGAGTCCTTGGAAGGCCGTCTCAGCTTCTCTTCCCCACAAAAACCTTGCATTGCCACCCTTGGTTAAAGCTGAGAGAGGGGCTGCCACCAAGCTGAAGTTCTTGATGAACTTGCGGTAAAAGTTAGTGAAGCCCAGGAAACGCTGAACTTCCTTAACGGATTTGGGGGTGGGCCAATCCGCTACCGCCCCTACCTTCCTGAGGTCCATTTGGACTCGACCGGGTTCCACTACAAATCCCAGGAATTGTACTCGGAATGAATGGAATTCACATTTTTCCGGCTTAACGTACAGATGGCTGTCTAGAAGGCGTTTGAGTACTTGTCTAACATGCTTTGTGTGTTCTTGAAGAGAGCTCGAAAAGATGATGTCATCCAAGTAAACGAACACAAATATGTTAAGCATATCCCTAAGCACATCGTTTATGAGCGCTTGGAACACTGCTGGGGCGTTGGTCAGGCCGAAGGGCATCACCAAGTATTCATAGTGACCGGTAGGCGTGTTGAAAGCGGTCTTCCACTCGTCACCAGGTCTGATCCGCACAAGATGGTATGCGTTCCGCAGGTCAAGCTTAGTGAAAACAACTGCTTCCTGGAGCAGCTCGAAGGCTGTGGCCATAAGGGGTAGCGGGTGACGGTTACGGACGGTTATGGCATTGAGTCCCCGGTAGTCGATGCAAGGACGTAATCCACCGTCTTTCTTGGCCACAAAGAAAAACCCTGCTCCCGCCGGGGAGGTGGATGGACGCATGAGGCCTGCTTCCAGAGCGTCCTTGATGTAGGTATCCATAGCAGCTCGTTCGGGTGGAGATAGGGAAAAGATCCGACCCCTGGGGGGGCAAGTGCCCGGAAACAGTTCGATGGGGCGGTAAGGACCTCGATAAGGTCTATGGGGTGGTAGCATGGTGGCTCTCTGTTTGCTAAATACCAGTTTGAGGTCATGGTAACACTCGGAAACTCGGGTCAGGTCGATGGATTCTAAAGACTCGGGAGTAGAACTCGGGGAATTCGGGAAAATACAAGTAGCTTGGCACGTAGGACCCCACTGCTTGATAGTGCCCACAGATCAGTCGATGTGGGGGTTATGGCTGTGAAGCCAGGGGTATCCAAGGACGAGAGGGAACTCGGAACAGGAGATCAAATGAAAGTTCATCAATTCCTGTTGTTGTGAAACTGAAAGTCGCAAGGAGGTAGTGACATGAGTGACAAGTCCAGATCCCAAAGGGCTTCCATCCAATGTAGTAACCCTCATGGGGTCACTTAGAGGTTCAGAGGGAACGCCATTCTCCTTCGCCCAGACACCATCCATGAAGTTACCTGCGGCTCCAGAGTCTACCAAGGCTTGAAGGTTGTGGTTGTGGTTGTCCCAGGAAAGGGTGACTGGAATGAGCAGACGGGAGTTGGACGGATGGGAGGAGGTTATGTTTCCCATTACAGTTCCCCCCGGTCTGTACGGGACAGAGCGTTTCCCTGGAGCCCGGGACACGTGGAACGGAAATGGCCCGGTTTGCCACAATATAGACAGCGTCGCTCCCTCATCCGGCGGTCTCTCTCAGCCTGGGAGATGCGTCCAATCTGCATGGGTTCCGGTGGAGCCAGCGAGGATAAAGGTGGGGACTCGGAGCTGGGACTGATAGGGGCTAGAGGTCTACGGTTGAGTTCTCTCTCTCTCAGACGCTGGTCAATGCGTGAGGCCAACTTGATCAGGGACTCGAGATTGTCCGGTGGTTCCCGAGTGGCCAGTTCATCTTGGATAGTGTCGGAAAGGCCTTTCAGAAAGCACACCGTGAGCGCCTCGTTGTTCCAGCCACTCGCTGCTGCCACCGTGCGGAACTGGATGGCATAGTCCGTCACGCTGTGCCGACCATGGTGGAGAGTCAGGAGCTGTTTGGCTGAGTCAGGACCACTGCTTGGGCCTTGAAACACTCGTTTGAATTCCTCAGCAAAGGCAGAGTAGCTGGCACAGCAGGAACTATGGGCATCCCACACAGCAGTAGCCCAGGCTAGGGCTTTTTCCGACAGCAGGGTGACGATATATGCGATCTTAGACCGGTCGGTGGGGAACGACGAGGGTTGCAGCTCGAAGGAGAGAGAACATTGGGTGAGAAACCCTTTATAAGCACTTGGATCACCTGAGAACCATTGGGGAGGTGGAAGACGAGGTTCAGCCAGAGGGTTAACTGCCATGGGTACGTGAATCTGAGGTACTGGGACGGGAACTGTTGCCGGGGTAAGTCGATCAGATATCTGCTTTATGGAAGTCAGCATCTCCGACAGAAGATGAGAATTAAGACCTCTTGCTGAACCAGGGCGGCTTCGTTGGCATTGGACAGTCTCCTGGTGGTGGAACAGCATGGCAACAAGGTCCTGGGAACTGGCTGCCTCTGGGTTCATTTTTGGCTCCGTGTTTCTGTCAGGACCCGGTTACGAACCCGGGTCTCTGGAGTGAGAAACAGTCACTTAACCAACTGAGCCACGAATAGTCGGCAGAACCCAGAAGATGAGGCAGACACAGCAGTACTTGAGACGGTGTATTTAATGAAGTAAAAAGTGAAGTTCTTCAGGAAAACATGTAACTCCACAACCTCAAAAGGAATCCCACAAGAACAAAGGTAATCCTCCAAGACAAAAAGGTAAATCCACAAGGTGGAAGGTATAGCATAAAAAAGCCTCAAAAGATACTCAAAAATAAACAAGAACAAAAAAACAGAATTCCACAAGAGAGTCTACCGGGATCAACAAGAGTTCACAGAGTACTAGGGCTGGGTGCTAACATACAAACACAGAACAAAGAACTGAGGAAAACAAAGGGTTTAAATACAATCAGGGGAAACGAGGCACAGGTGCAAATAATAATGGGGATCAAGGGAAAACAAAAGGTCAAAAGGCACAATGGGGGCATCTAGTGACCAAAAACCGGAACAACCCTGGCCAAATCCTGACAAAGTCCTTTTCTTCACCTGACCTAGAATTCCTCACAATCAAAACCGTATGATCTCCAAAGGGAATTCTCCTTGGTTATTGTCACACCGGCGTATATCCCCCCTCAATCCGATACCACAACGGCCCTCAAGGAACTTCACTGGACTTTATGCAAACTGGAAACCATATATCCTGAAGCTGCATTTATTGTAGCTGGGGATTTTAACAGAGACCATTTGAGAACAAGGCTACCTAAATGATATCAGCATATTGACAGTAGTACTCAAGCTGGTGAAACACTGGTTCACTGCTATTCTAACTTCCGCAATGCATACAAGGCCTTCCCCCGCCCTCCTTTCAGCAAATCTGACCACTACTCCATTTTGCTCCTCCCTTCCTATAGGCAGAAACTCAAACAGGATGTACCAGTGCTAAGGACTATTCAATACTGGTCTGACCAATCGAAATCCACGCTTCAAGATTGTTTTGATCACGCGGACTGGGACATGTAGCCTCAGAGGAAAATGTTTATGTCTACTCTGAGTCGGTAAGTGAGTTTATAAGGAAGTGTATAGGAGATGTGTACCTACTGTGACTATTACAGTTTTTCTCAATTGCTAAAACACTAAAAACCCATTGGCTGAACAAAGTTCTCAGTTGCCTGGACACATTTAGCTAATTATGCAGTCTGTTGTCAATACATTAAACCATTTCACATGGTAAAACACAATTTGCAGATCTCACTTTGACTTTTCAGCAAAACTCTAAACACATTTTCATCCACAAAACACATTCTGCACTCTAATGCACATGTCATCCATACTGGTAAACACAAGTGGCAACAATCAAATACAAATAGAGAACACATGTCATTGATTGAACACAACCACACAAAATTGATTTAACCTGTTACAAATGATGCGACACAACCAATATAAGCCAGTTCAGAGAGCAAACAGGTTGTTGAAGGTGGAAAGGAGAAAGTCTGAGAATGGATAGATGAAACAATGTGAGAGGACGAGTGTGTATACGAGGTGGGCAACGAGGAGGAGGAGGGCAAGAAAGAGGAAGAGGAGGACGAAGGGGAAGACAAAGAGTGGAAATATCTGATGAAATTCGAGCAACAGTTATAGACCATGTTCTTGTCCATGGACTGACAATGAGGGAAGCAGGACTTAGATTGCAACCCAATTTGAGCCGATCTTCTGTGTCCACCATAGTAAGGACATTCAGAGAAGAGAACAGGTAGAGTATACTACTGTATTTTTGTAATAGCAAATTTACTGTACTACACTATATGCAGCTGTTTCAATAGACATTTGTAAAGTTAATCACTGTTAGTTTTGTAACTACACAACTACTTTTTGTAGAATTGCAAGGCTGCCACATGTAGGTGGAAGGACAGCTATATTCACTTGGGAGCAAGAGGCCGTTATAGTTGGCTTGGCCCTTCAAGATAATGCAATACCACTCAGAGAAATCCAGGAACTAGTCATACAAGACAACACAAACTTCCTTGGAATCGACAGTGTCAGCATTTCCACAATTGACCGTGTCCTTTCATCGTAACAGGATGTGAATGAAACAAGTATACAGAGCGCAACTCACCAAGGGTGAAAGAACTGTGAGCTCAGCATGTGCAAGTAAGTGTACATTCAGAAACATTTACTGTAATCCAGATTGTCTACAGTACTAACACGCAAGTGCCTTGCGAAAGTATTTGGCCCCCTTGAACTTTGCGACCTTTTGCCACATTTCAGGCTTCAAACATAAAGATATAAAACTGTATTTTTTTTGTGAAGAATCAACAACAAGTGGGACACAATCATGAAGTGGAACGACATTTATTGGATATTTCAAACTTTTTTAACAAATCAAAAACTGAAAAATTGGGCGTGCAAAATTATTCAGCCCCCTTAAGTTAATACTTTTGCTGCGATTACAGCTGTAAGTCGCTTGGGGTATGTCTCTATCAGTTTTGCACATCGAGAGACTGAAATTTTTTCCCATTCCTCCTTGCAAAACAGCACGAGCTCAGTGAGGTTGGATGGAGAGCATTTGTGAACAGTAGTTTTCAGTTCTTTCCACAGATTCTCGATTGGATTCAGGTCTGGACTTTGACTTGGCCATTCTAACACCTGGATATGTTTATTTTTTAACCATTCCATTGTAGATTTTGCTTCACGTTTTGGATCATTGTCTTGTTGGAAGACAAATCTCCGTCCCAGTCTCAGGTCTTTTGCTGAGACTGGGTCTCCCACCTCAGCTGTAGATCTCTGCAGTTCATCCAGAGTGATCATGGGCCTCTTGGCTGCATCTCTGATAAGTCTTCTCCTTGTATGAGCTGAAAGTTTAGAGGGACGGCCAGGTCTTGGTAGATTTGCAGTGGTCTGATACTCCTTCCATTTCGCTTGCACAGTGCTCCTTGGGATGTTTAAAGCTTGGGAAATGTTTTTGTATCCAAATCCGGCTTTAAACTTCTTCACAACAGTATCTCGGACCTGCCTGGTGTGTTCCTTGTTCTTCATGACGCTTTTAACGGACCTCTGAGACTATCACAGTGCAGGTGCATTTATACGGAGACTTGATTACACACAGGTGGATTGTACTTATCATCATTAGTCATTTAGGTCAACATTGGATCATTCAGAGATCCTCACTGAACTTCTGGAGAGAGTTTGCTGCACTGAAAGTAAAGGGGCTGAATAATTTTGCACGCCCAATTTTTCAGTTTTTGATTTGTTAAAAAAGTTTGAAATATCAAATAAATGTCGTTCCACTTCATGATTGTGACTTGTTGTTGATTCTTCACAAAAAAATACAGTTTTATATCTTTATGTTTGAAGCCTGAAATGTGGCAAAAGGTCGCAAAGTTCAAGGGGGCCGAATACTTTCGCAAGGCACTGTACTATGTGAATGACATTACTCTTCAGTACATACAATGTATGTAAATCAGAAGCCTAATTTTACTCTATAGTATAGCACTGTCTCTGTACGACTTACAAAATCATACATTCAGTATATTGTATTTCTACACAGACAATATTTGACTTGGAATTCTTGGACAGACCCCATGAGTTCATCTTTGTCAATGAAGCAGGCTTCAATCTAACAAAGAGGAGAAGGAGAGGCCGAAGCATGATTGGACAGCGGGCCATTGTTGAAGTCCCTTGTCAAATAGGTGGCAATGTCACAATCTGTGCTGCTATCAGCAACCATGGTGTTCTACATCACCATGTTACACTCGTGCCAGATAACACCCAGCACCTTCTAAGATTTATTGCCAATCTAAGAAATATTTTATTTGAGCAGCAGGTTCAAGAGCAGCAGGGTCAAGAGCTAAATGAGAATCCCATTCCCACCTATGTGATAGTGTGGGACAATGTCAGTTTCCACTTACCTGCTCAGGTTAAGGTATGGGCAGTTTATGAACTTGTACCTCCCTCCATACTTGCCTTTCCTGAATCCGATTGAGAAGTTTTTCTCCTCTAGGAGATGGAAAGTGTATGATAGACAACCCTACACCAGAGTAAATCTGCTGCAAGCCATGGTTTTAGCCTGTGGTGATATAGGTGAGGAATCATGTCAGGGCTGGATACGGCACACAAGAGTATTCTTCTCCCATTGCCTCAGGAGGGACAATATTGCTTGTGATGTCGCCGAAGTGCTCTGGCCTGACCCAGCCCAAAGACAAGAAGAAAGACATTGATCACATGTTTACTCCTTTGATTTTTGTCCCTTTTAGTATTGTATACTGTAGTAGGCTGTATTGTAGGCTGTATACTGTACAATGGACAAATGATATGGCCCTGAACATTGTCTTTGTTATTTATTAACAGTACTGACTGCTCAATATATTTTGACTTGTTGCAGGTTCATATCAACAAATAACAAGAATTACAGTATCACAGAGACAAAGGACAAGTTTGTGAGATGCAGGGTACAGTACTGTAAAAATAGGAGTACAAGGAGGAGGAAGAACAAAATTGCAAAGAGCAAAGCAGAGTAGTAATTTCTGATCAATTTTGAGCTACTATGATAGAACATGTTTTAGTTCATCAAAAGACAATGACCGAAAAATATGAATATTTATCAATATTTTTTTAGATTAAAAATGTACTTCTCCCTGAGAATTGTATGTTTTGAACAATGTGTTTTCTATGTTTTGGTGTATTGTTTACTGACTGCTTGAGAGTGTATATCATTTTGATCACTTTGTTTATGATTTGAGAGCAGTGTTTGATTTAGAGGCGAATGTTTCATTTTGCGAGAGGAGTCAGAGGATATGTAAATAGTGCTTGAAGATGAGGTTTTGTGTTGAATGTTTTCAGGAAATGGAGCAAGGTTTCAGAAATTGTGTTTTTGTCACGCCCTGGTCGAAGTATTTTGTGTTTATCTTCATGTTTGGTTCAGGCCAGGGTGTGGCATGGGGTTTTTGTATTGTGGTGTGTTTTGTCTTGGGGTTTTGGTATGTATTGGGATTGTAGCTAGTGGGGTGATCTAGCAAAGTCTATGGCTGTCTGGAGTGGTTCTCAATCAGAGGCAGGTGTTTATCATTGTCTCTGATTGGGAACCATATTTAGGCAGCCATATTCTTTGGTTGTTTTGTGGGTGATTGTCCTTAGTGTCCTTGTTCCTGTCTCTATGTTAGTTTACACTAGTATAGGCTGTTTTCGTTACGTTCTTTTTGTTTTATATTATTTGTATTGATTCGTGTTTTACGTTTTATTAAACATGGATCGCAATCTACACGCTGCATTTTGGTCCGACTCTCCTTCACACCTAGAGAACCATTACAGAATCACCCACCACAAACGGACCAAGCAGCGTGTTAACAGGCAGGTGCAGCGAAAGGAGGAATCGACATGGGAGGACAAATTGTTCGGAGAAGGACCTTGGGATCAGCCTGGAGAATATCGCCGCCCCAAAGAAGAACTGGAGGCGGAGAGAGCTGAGAGGCGCTGGTGTGAGGAGGCAGCGCGGCGACGCGGATGGAAGACCGAGAGTCAGCCCCAAAAATGTATTGGGGGGGGCTCAGGGAGAGTGTGGCAGAGTCAGGAGTCAGACCAGGAGAGGAGAGGAGACCAGAACCAGAGCCGGTGTTGGAGGTGAGCGAAGCAGAGACTGTGAAGGAGTTAATGGGGAAATTGGAGGAGAGAGAAATGAGGGAGTTGCTGTGTTGGTGCTTTTTGCATGGAATTCGCCCGACGGAACATGTGTGGGATTTGATGGCACCTGGGTCAGCGCTCCATACTCGTCCTGAGGTGCGTGTTAGTCGGCTGGTGAAGTTGGTGCCAGCCTCACGCATCAGACCTCCTGTGCACATCCCTAGCCTTGCACGTCCTGTGCCAGCACTGCTCTCAAGATCTCCAGTACGCCTTCACGGTCTAGCCCATCCTGTGCCACCTCCACACACCAGCCCTCCGGTAGCAGCTCCCCGCACCTGGCTTCCTGTGCGTGTCCTCGGTTCAGTTCCACCAGTGCCATCACCACGCATCAGGCCTACAGTGCGCCTCGCCTCTCCAGCGCTGTCGGAGTCTCCCGCCTGTCTAGCGCTATCAGAGCCTTCCTTCTCTCCAGCGCTGCCGGAGTCTCCTGCCTGTTCAGCGCAGCCAGAGCCTTTCTCCTCTCCTGCGCTACCGGAGTCTCCCGCCTGTTCAGCGCAGCTAGAGCCTTCTTCCTCTACAGCGCTGCTGGAGTCTCCTGTCTGTTCAGCGCAGCCAGAGCTGTCAGTCTGCATGAAGCAGCCAGAACTGTCAGTCTGCATGAAGCAGCCAGAGCTGTCAGTCTGCAAGGAGCTGCCAGTCTGCAAGGAGCTGTCAGTCTGCAAGGAGCTGTCAGCCTGCATGGAGCAGCCAGAGCTGTCAGTCTGCAAGGAGCTGCCAGTCTGCAAGGAGCTGCCAGTCTGCAAGGTGCTGACAGCCTGCATGGAGCAGCCAGAGCTGCCAGCCTGCATGGAGCAGCCAGAGTTGTCAGTCTGCAAGGTGCTGCCAGCCTGCATGGAGCAGCCAGAGCTACCAGCCTGCATGGAGCAGTCAGAGCTGTCAGTCTGCATGGAGCAGTCAGAGCTGTCAGTCTGCATGGAGCAGTCAGAGCTGTCAGTCTGCAAGGAGCTGCCAGTCTGCAAGCAGCTGCCAGTCTGCAAGGAGCTGGCACCCCGAATGGAGCAGTCAGAGATGTCAGTCTGCATGGAGCAGTCAGAGCTGTCAGTCTGCAAGGAGCTGTCAGTCTGCAAGGAGCCGCCAGTCTGCCCAGCGCCGCCAGTGCCGCCAGTCTGCCCAGCGCTGCCAGTGCCGCCAGTCTGCCCAGTGCCGCCAGTACCGCCAGTCTGCCCAGCGCCGCCAGTGCCCCCAGTATGCCCAGCGCCGCCAGTGCCCCCAGTCTGCCCAGCGCCGCTAGTGCCGCCAGTCTGCCCAGCGCCGCCAGTCTGCCCAGCGCTGCCAGAACTGCCAGTCGGCCAGGATCTGCCAGTTGGCCAGGATCTGCCAGTTGGCCAGGATCTGCCAGTTGGCCAGGATCCGCCAGTCTGCCAGGATCCGCCAGTCTGCCAGGATCCGCCAGTCTGCCAGGATCCGCCAGAACTGCCAGTCGGCCAGGATCCGCCAGTCGGCCAGGATCCGCCAGTCTGCCAGGATCCGCCAGAAATGCCAGTCAGCCAGGATCCGCCAGTCAGCCAGGATCATTCCTTCATTCCTTCCAGACGGAAGAGGGAAGGAGATTCCAACATCCTGTGGCCACTCTGTTGTTCCACCCCCTCCCTTATCAGGCACCAGGCACTACAACACCTCTTATAAGAGTTCAGGAGCAGCTTAAGGGAACATTTCGGCAGTTGCTGTATGGTTAGTGAGAAAGTCCATATTGCAAATTTTCGGTCCCTTACTAGACGTCCGGGAAGTCATCAAATGAACTTTGTCGGACATTCGGTTTCCGTTTTACAAAAATAATCAAATTTTGGTCATTTTTCCACTGTCCCGGAAAATCCCACAAGAGGGCATAAGCAATCATATTGCTATTGGACAAAACATCACGATTCACGACGGGGCCTTATCTCGAAAACGGAAAATACTTCTAAGCCGAAACTTGGTGAGCGTAGGTTTGACATAATGGGCAGTTGGCCCCGAACAAGATGGTGTCTAGGCCTCAACGGTTTTTGAGTTATGGCCATTTATCTGGGATTAAAGTTCCAAAATGAAAATAGAGAAATTATTTTTCCACTTCACGTCAAAGTCAAGGAGCCTCCGGTGTCAATAAAAAAAGAACCAGCCATTTATCTATCGTCATTTAAGAGAAATCGTACAATGACAGATTGGTGATGTTCATGGATAGGTGTTTTTTTCCCAACGGTTAAAGATCCAGTTGCAGGGTGTTCTTACAAATCTTTTTAAAGTGTGCTGCGGAGCTCTGCGAGATTTCTGTAATTTTCTATGATTTTCTGAAATAACACACACTCACTAAACCCTCCGTAAATAACTCAGTTCTTAACGTAAAGACTTAAAACTCAGGGTTCTGTAAAGGCATACCCCAATCAGGATGTGAGTTTATTTATAGCTTCCTGTGCCAACCGGAAGTGCCTTAAATGGTGTCACAGTGGCAGTTTCCAAGCGTTAAAACGGTCAGATCTTTTCAAAACTTCATTTGTGTGATTAGGCAACCCCCATAAACTGTAAGTAAGTCATTTCTCCCAACAGATGTCAAAGAAAAGCTCTCTTTCACACACACACACAGAAACACACACACAGCAAGGATGGAGTGACAAAGTGCGGTGCTTAAAGACACACAAAGCCTACAATGGCATTTCCATATTCTCTAGGCCGTGCCGAGTTCAACAAGATGCCCCGCTTGACCGTAGCTCGCTCGGTCTAATCACAGCGACCATTAGAAAAGTAGGCCCAAAATGAAGGCTGGCCCTCAATGTCATTTGCTTTTGGGTGACAGTGAGAGAACCGTTAACCTTTTGCTCCTACCTGACACGCAGGCGTCCCATCTAGACATCTGGAAATGCAAATGCGCTACGCTAAATGCTAATAGCACTCGTTAAAACTCAAACGTTCATTAAAATACACATGCGGGGTATTGAATTAAAGCTACACTCGTTGTGAATCCAGGCAACAAGTCAGATTTTTAAAATGCTTTTCGGCGAAAGCATGAGAAGCTATTATCTGATAGCATGTAACACCCCAAAAGACCCGCAGGGGACGTAAACAAAATAATTAGCATAGTCGGCGCTACACAAAACGCACAAATAAAATATAAAACATTCCTTACCTTTGACCATCTTCTTTGTTGGCACTCCTAGATGTCCCATAATCACTATTGGGTCTTTTTTTATTATTAAATCGGTCCATATATAGCCTAGATATCGATCTATGAAGACTGTGTGATCAACGAAAAAAATAGCGTTTTATAACGTAACGTCATTTTTTCAAATAAAAAAAGTCGATGATAAACTTTCACAAAACACTTCGAAATACTTTTGTAATGCAACTTTAGGTATTAGTAAACGTTAATAAGCACTCAAATTGATCACGAGGCGATGTATATTCTATAGCTGTACGTCTGGAAATAATGTCCGGGTAAAACCCAACCAAGATATTCGGTCGGAGACCTGAATAAACGGGCTGTCTCTTGTTCGTTTGACCAAGAAACAAAGCCTAGGCAAATGACAACACTGTTGACATCATGTGGAAGCTGTAGGTATTGCAACCTCGGCCCCATTTAATGTGGTTCACCTTTATCAATCGGTTGAAGTGGCGCATTGATATATTTTTCCATTTTCAATGATCAGATTTTCCTGCACTTTTCGATGAAACGCACGTTCTCAGCCATGAACGTGAACATGACAGCCGTGATTTAACCAGTTTTATAAACGTCTGAGTGTTTTCTATCCACACATACTAATCATATGCATATACTATATTCCTGGCATGAGTAGCAGGGCGCTGAAATGTTGCGCGATTTTTAACAGAATGTTCGAAAAAGTAGGGGGTAGGAGTAACAGGTTAAGGTGAGAAGCACAATTCGACCTCAGGAACGTACCTGAGGTCCTCCCGATCCGTGCAAGCCTAACCTTGACCGTGTGGCATTAACCCTTACCAGTTAAAAGAAGGTGTTTACATCAAACAGTTTGCATTGACTTCTCTCCCCATAGGAATACATTGCCTGCACCTCTAAATTCAACCTGAAGCCTATGTGGGTTATGAATGTCATATGAACCTGTCTTCGATGACAGTCCATCAGACCACTACGAGGTCTACCTGTGTTGATTCTAAGCTTCCTGGACCAACTGGAAGTGGTTAAAATCACCCTAAAAGTGTTTATCCATAACCTGCCTGCAGTTTGATAGACATAGTGCATTCAACCCTGTGTAAATTAGTCAGTTCTTAACGTAAGGACTTAAAACTCAGGATTCTGTAAAAGCATACCCCAATGAGGATATGTGTTGACTTATAGCTTCCTGTGACAACCGGAAGTGCCATAATTGGTGTCTCTTGGGCTGTTTCGAGGGGTTAAAAAAGTCAGATCTTTCCAAAACTTCATATATGTGATTAGGCAACCACCATGAACTGTAAATCAGTTATTTTTCCCATGAAATGTCAAAGGAAAACTAGATCACATACACACACAGCTTGGAAGTAGGGACCCATTGGGGTGCGTAGAGACTTACACTCCCTTCCTTAGTTAACCTTGTTGGAACTTTTAAAGAACCGTCAGACCTAGAGTTCCGAAACTTTAGAATCCTGTTCTAGACCTCAGGTCGATAGTGCGTGGTGAGTTACGTAGCTCTAGAAGGTTCTCGGACCGAGAAACAGCCTCGTACATTTGCAATGACTTCAATTCATTTTTGCATCACGAAAATGACGACATTTAGAAATGTCCCAGAGTCACAAGACTAGGTGCATTGCGACTGTAGGGTTTTGGCGGGCCGAAACCTTTCGGTCACGCGAAAAAACAGGTCACTCTCATGCGCGCTCTGCTCCGGTCCTGTCTTTTTTCCAAGATCGATTATACAATGCATGCGTTTCTGTTCGTCCTCACGATTGCTGTGCACCTTTATAACATGTTAAAGCTTGATTATGAACTTAGTTTGATAAGTTTAGTCGACATATAATATGTAAGTTCGACGTTTTGGTGCGCATCCACTTGACTTCTGGCTACATTTCAACCGAAATGTGTCGTGTTTGAGAACCGAAAGACACAGACTGCAAAACTAAACGCTGTTTTTGGTAAGTATAATTCCTTCCAGGTCTTCTGATGGAAGAACAGCAAAGGTAAGGGAATATTTATGTGGTAAATTTGGGTTTCTGTGGACTCCAAGATAGAGGAGCCATAATGCTACTTTTTGAGCGCCGACTCATAGTATAGCCTAGTGAACGAAACCTGTAACGTTAAAAATAAATGTAACACAGCGATTGCATTCAGAAGAAGTGTATCTAACTATATATATGTAGAACATGCATATTTAGTCAAAGTTTATGATGTGTATTGCTTGTTAGCTGACGTTATCTGCCGGAGCTATCGTCATTTCTCAGGACATTTGAGTAGCATTTTTTGAATGATGCATCATTGTAAACAGAGATTTATGGATATATATAGCATATTATTGAAAAAAACATAAATGTACTGTGTAACATGTTATATTACTGTCATCTGATGAAGATTTCAAAAGGTTAGTGCATTATTTTTCTTTTAATCCTGCGTTTGTTGATTGCATATTTTTTTCAACTTGGCTATGCAAATTAGCTGTGTCTTCGGTGGTGGTTTGACATAAATATGTGCTATGTTTTCGCCGTAAAACATTTTAGAAATCTGACTTGCTGGGTAGATAAACAAGGTGTTTATCTTTCATTTGAGCCATTGGACTTGTTAATGTGTGGAGGTTAAATATTTTTAGGAATATTTTTGCGTTCCATACGCCACCTTCCAGCTGAACGTGGGGGGGAGGGGTGTTCCAAAATTGGAACCCTAGTCCCCTTCTGGTTAATTACTTTACCTACCTATTGTTCACCTAATCCCTTTTTTGCACTATTGGTTAGAGCCTGTAAGTAAGCATTTCACTGTAAGGTCTACACCTGTTGTATTCGGTTCACGTGACAAATAAACTTTTATTTGATTGCATGATGATTAGCTTAGAAACAACATGGCACAGCATGAAAATGTGAATGTGATTGGGTGGGGGCTGCTGGGTGTGGGCGTTATACGTTTCTTCATTCATTAGATTCCTATATTATTTTTATAATATCTCTGGCAGCGGCACCATGCAATGCACCCTGGGCTAAAGAGGCAGACAAATAAGAAAAATGTGAATGACCCTCTGTTAAATTACACATTTCTTGAGGTAGGAATATCATAAAAATATGATCAATGGCTCATTCGAGAGAAGACATTGTTATATGCTATGGAGGTACATTTGTGTCCTTTTGTTGAGAGCAAAACATTTTTATTTGTAATCAAAAATAATTGTTCTGAAAGCAACTTTTTTTTTCCAATCAAAATAATTATTCTGAAAGCAAAAAACAGGCTTTAAAGTTTTAAAAAAATAGTTGCAATCAAAGATTTTGCTATAGAGCGCCAAATTTTATGCATTTTATTCCCCCAAAATATTTTGAGAACAAAACTTATTTTGCTATCAACCACCCTGCATTTTTGCATTTTTTTGAGTGTCAGTTTGGCTACAACCAATACTGTTTAGCTTTTCTTTCCGACACAAAGATAGTAATAGTGAACACCTACAAAGGACTGTGTGATGATGGCATCTACTAAGATGTATAATTTCTTCATCAAATCTAAGAAGTTAGTTAATCTTTTTTATTCTTACTTTATTCGTAGACACATTTTCAATGATATTTGAAATTGGAGTTGTTCTTCATCAACCTTTTATATATAAATAATGAAGCAGGTTAATAAGGTTAAACATTTCACATTTTATTCCAATGTCATTTTTGGCCAGCTTTCTGTGCTGAATTGACATATCCTGAAAATGAAATCTGCTGCTTTAGATTGAATGGTCATATCTCAGTTATTGTGTTTATATCTGCAAAAAAAATAAGTTATTTTCTTTACTTTCAGAGTGCGAGTTGATCAAGGGGTTGAAAATGTAGATATTGCCAGATGTATGTTATCTGTCCGAGGAACAGGCCGTAAAGCTTTATTGCTGGCAAAAGTGTCCATAACTAGAGGTAATTAAACTGTTCAGTGTTCTTTTTCCCTCTTCCTCTCTGCCTGTCTTGATGTACATGGAACCTGTCTCACATGCATTCATTAAAAAAACAAGATGTCAGCTGCTAATTTTCAGATTTACACCACATAAACACAGCCATTTTCACTGGACTATCGAGACCCTGTTGCTGCCAAGTCATGATTTCCCTGGGGGTTAGCCTTGCAGTAACCAAGTGGTGAGACACACAGCCCTCTATATATAAATGTTTCAGGTACACTCAGATAGGTGTCTGCGTCACATACAGTCAGTAACCACTCACAGAGGCACGCACAACTTGCATTTCTATAACTTCGGACCCACCTCAGTGTTCACTATTCATGGAGGAAGACCACAGAGATTAGATTCCTCCCCCACACAAAACATTTTCTTTCTCTCTGTTAGAGTGGAACACTTATGGAGAGATGTTTGGAGTGCTGTGACATGTCAGTACTACAACTTGCTGCACAGTTTGGAGGAAGACGGCTACCTTGACCTGTCGAAATCTATCCACCTCTTCTGTGTGGGATATGTGTTCCTACCTCGTCTGCGGACAGATCTGCACCATTTCACAGAGAGTTGGAATAATCACACTTTAAGTACAGAGGCGAACCTGACACCTCACCAGCTGTTGCCAATGGATTCAAATGATCAAGTCATCATCAAGCTTCAAGTGGTATTTATATATTCATTTGTGATCTGGTAATGTAAAAGTCTAATGATGACATTATCTTCTATTGATTGTCCTTATGTGCTTGTTTTTCAGCATAAAGTACTCTGTAGCCACTTAGTGTGGACATCAGGTGAGACTACACACACAGTTATATCAGCTGTGTTGGTGAACCCCTCCCGCATCTGAACTGGCTGACACAGAGGGCACAGCATGATCATAGGTGAGAGGTCACTTGGTCGGGTCAACAGGAAGTATTATTAAAGAGAGGCTTTATTTCAATGTAAGACGCCCAACCAGACGCCCACCCGGACCCTCCCTATGGTTTTGATGTGCGTCCGGGAGTCTGCACCTTAGGGGGGTTCTGTCACGCCTTGCACCAGATAGGGCTGTTTCGGTTTTCATTATTTCATTTCATTATTTTTGTAGTTTCTGTTTGTATAGTTTTTCCTTCATTAAAATATCATGAATAATCATCATGCTGCATTTTGGTCCGATCCTTGTTCTACCTCTTCGTCAGAGGAGGAGATAGAAGAGAGCCGTTACACTAGTCAGCTAACTTGCTAATTGTAATTTCAAGACAAAAAATATGCACAATCGTTTGTCTCCACATTAACTAACATATTCCTCTCAATTGTACATCTTTGTACATGCTTGACTCATAAAGTTCTAATTAGCTACATTCGTTACCACCGTAATGTTTTATCAGCCATCTTTGCTAAAGAAAGTCACCAGGGATGGTTGGCTCGTGTCAAATTCGTCATTGGAACAACTTGATATGATTCGTTATATATAAACCGTGGAACCCAAATGCATAATGAGTGCTCTAACTCCCCCTTGCGGTGGTCTGGAGCAATGAAGCCGTGAGGCTGGGTAGCTCTAATCCCCACGGCGGAAGTTCACAACTTTTAAAGGAGGAACCACTGTATGACATCGGCCAGTGTTGTAATCTGACATGTATGACAGACGTTTTCACGATCTAAAAGTAATATTCCTATTAACTTCCACTGTAGTGAGAGCGACTTTATCACGGTGCTACAGTGGTCCTCCTTTAAAAGTTCATTCATACTGCGGCACACCTTGTGTGATGCCGCAGCATTCTGTGGCATGTCACTTAATTCTCTGCCATTTTTTCTGTTACTGCAAGTTATTGCTAGTTTAACCACCAGAGGGCATCTTTTAGAAGCACTTGACAGTATTCCGTAATGGTGATACAAGATTTTTATTTTTATTGTTTTGTAATAACAGAGTATATGGGACTGAATATAAGAAATTTGGCTTAATTACTTTGATTAATATTATGGTGTGTCTATTTAGAGAAAAGCGAAAAATAAAACCCTCAGGGTTTCTGTTAGGATGGAATGGAATATTTGGTGCTGTACATGGTGACGTTGGAGGATTCTAAATTGTTTGCCTTCACTAGACAACTTTGTTCCAATATTTCTGTAAATCAGTGATATTTATTCCCATGGTATTTTGTTATGGATCCATAATCAAATCAACATCTGCATTTTGGAAGAGTATTTTTTTATCAGTATTTTATTAACCTCTTCAGTCGACCCTCTACTTTTTCGAACATTCTGTTAAAAATCACGCAACATTTCAGCGCCCTGCTACTCAGGCCAGGAATATAGTATATGCATATGATTAGTATGTGTGGATAGAAAACACTCAGACGTTGATAAAACTGGTTAAATCACGGCTGTGACTATAACAGAACGTGCGTTTCTGATCACTGAAAATGGAAATAAATATCCATGTGCCACTTCCAGGAATTGTTCAAAGTGAACCGAATTACATGAGGCCGAGGTTTCAGTGCCTACAGCTTCCATACGATGTCTAGAGTCTTGTCATTTGATTCAGCTTTGATTCTTGGTCAAACCGAATCAAGGGAACCGATTCCCTCCGGTCTCCGACCGGATGTTTTGGTCGAGCTCTCTCCAGACATCTTTTCGAGACGGACAGCTATAGAATTTACATCGCCTCCTGATGAATTTTATCGCTTATTAACGTGTACTAATACCCAAAGTTGCATTACAAATGTATTTCGAAGTGTTTTGTGAAAGTTTATCGTCGACTTTTTGAATTAAAAAAAATGACGTTACGTTATGAAACGCTATTTTTTTTGTTTATCACACAGTCTTCATAGATCGATATCTAGGCTATATATGGACCGATTTAATCGAAAAAAAGACCCAATAGTGATTATGGGACATCTAGGAGTGTCAACAAAGAAGATGGTCAAAGGTAATGAATGTTTTATATTTTATTTGTGCGGTTTGTGTAGCGACGACTATGCTAATTATTTTGTTTACGTCCCCTGCGGGTCTTTTGGGGTGTTACATGCTATCAGATAATAGCTTCTCATGCTTTCGCCGAAAAGCATTTTACAAATCTGACTTGTTGCCTGGATTCACAACGAGTGTAGCTTTAATTCAATACCCTGCATGTGTATTTTAATGAACGTTTGAGTTTTAACTAATACTATTAGCATTTAGCGTAGCGCATTTGCATTTCCAGAGCTCTAGATGGGACGCCTGCATGCCAGGTAGGAGCAAGAGGTTAATGAAATGTGAATGCAGGGCACGTGGGAGACCAGTGATATATTCATCAGACAACTTTGTTCCAATATTTCTATAAATCAGTGATATTTATTCCCATAGTAATTCGTTATGGATCCATAACTAAATCAACATCTGCATTTTGAAATCTAATTTTTGTATCATTATTTTATTAACAAAATGTGTTTATTTGTTTATTAGGCTACTATGCAGTCTGCAATACATACTGTAGTAAACATGGAAAAGTGCCTAATTCCTTACATAAGGGATATAAGGCCAAGTCTGTAATACAGAATGCAGGGCACACGCGAGACTGGGGTTTGAATCCCTGTTAAGGAAGGAGTAAGCTGTCCTTGTAAATAGGAATTTGTTCTTAACTGATTTCATATACAGTGGGGCAAAAAAGTATTTAGTCAGCCAGCAATTGTGCAAGTTCTCCCACTTAAAAAGATGAGAGAGGCCTGTAATTGTCATGTTTTGTCTTATTTTGTCTTGTCATTTTGCTTTTCCCTCTGTTCGTTTTCCCCCTGCTGGTCTTTTTAGGTTCGTTCCCCTCTTTCTCTCTTCCTCCCTCTCTCTCTTCTCTCTATCGCTCCGTTCCTGCTCCCAGCTGTTCCTATTCCCCTAATCAATCATTTAGTCTTCCCACACCTGTTTCCTATCTTTCCCCCTGATTAGAGTCCCTATTTCTCCCCTTGTTTTCCGTTTCTGCCCTGTCGGATCATTGTCTATTGTTCACCGTGCTGTGTTTGTGTATCGCCCTGTCGTGTCGTGTTTCCCTCAGATGCTGCGTGGTGAGCAGGTGTCTGAGTCTGCTAAGTTCAAGTGCCTTCCCGAGGCAACCTGCAGTTCAAGATCGAGTCTCCAGTCTGTTCTCGTCATTACGAGTGGAAATTGTGTTTTTTTGATTGTATTTTACTTTACTGGATTAAAGACTCTGTTTTCGCCAAGTCGCTTTTGGGTCCTCATTCACCTGCATAACAGAAGGATCCGACCAAGAATGGACCCAGCGACTATGGATTCTCTCTACTCTACTCTCGAGTTCCAGGGAGCGATGCTCGGCAGACACGAGCAGGAATTGTCTGCTGCTCGGCATGCCGTTGAGACCCTGGCCGCTCAGGTCTCCGACCTCTCAGGACAGTATCAGAGTCTTCGTCTCGTGTCACCAGCTACTTCCGGTTCTTCCGAGCCTCCGGAACCTAGGGTTAATAACCCACCATGTTATTCTGGGCAGCCCACTGAGTGCCGCTCCTTTCTCACCCAGTGTGATATAGTGTTCTCTCTCCAACCCAACACATACTCAAGAGAGAGAGCTCGGATTGCCTACGTCATATCACTCCTTACTGGTCGGGCTCGGCAGTGGGGCACAGCTATCTGGGAGGCAAGCGCTGAGTGTACTAACAATTATCTGAACTTTAAAGAGGAGATGATAAGGGTTTTTGATCGCTCAGTTTTTGGGAAAGAAGCTTCCTGGTCCCTGTCTTCCCTATGTCAAGGTAATCGATCCATAACGGATTACTCTATAGAGTTTCGCACTCTTGCTGCCTCCAGTAACTGGAACGAGCAGGCGTTGCTCGCTCGTTTTCTGGAGGGACTCCACGCTAAGGTTAAGGATGAGATTCTCTCTCGGGAGGTTCCATCCAGCGTGGATTCTTTGATTGAACTCGCTATTCGCATTGAACGACGGGTAGATCTTCGTCACCGAGCTCATAGAAGAGAGCTCGCGTTAACTGTGTCTCCCCTCTCTTCGACACTACCGTCTTTCCCCACTGACTCAGGTGTTGAGCCCATGCAGCTGGGGGTATTCGCATCTCGACTAAGGAGAGGGAACGGAGAATCACCAACCGCCTCTGTCTCTATTGCGGTTCCGCTGGTCATTTTGTCATTTCATGTCCAGTTAAAGGCCAGAGCTCATCAGTAAGCGGAGGGCGACTGATAAGCGCTACTAGACGGTCCTCTCCGTCAAGTACATGTACTACCTTACCGGTCCATCTACGCTGGACCGGATCGGCAGCTTCCTGCAGTGCATTAATAGACTCTGGGGCAGAGGGCTGTTTTATGGACGAAGCCTGGGCGCGGGAACATGACATTCCTCTCAGACAGTTAGGGGAGCCCACGGTCATGTTTGCCTTGGATGGTAGTCCTCTCCCCAGTATATTATATGAAACACTACCTTTAACCCTCACTGTATCTGGTAACCATAGTGAGACCATTTCTTTTTTGATTTTTTGTTCACCTTTTACACCTGTTGTTTTGGGTCATCCCTGGCTAGTGTGTCATAATCCTTCTTTTGATTGGTCTAGTAATTCTATCCTTTCCTGGAACGTTTCTTGTCATGTGACGTGTTTAATGTCTGCTATTTCTCCTGTTCTTGTTCCTGCCCTTGCTGTGTCTCAGTCTGTCCCTAGTTGTTACTCTCCTGGCCTGTTTGGTCCTGTTTGCTCTAAAGCTTTCAGTTCTCTACCCGTGTCTCATTTTTTTTTTAGAGTAGTACCCTAGTTTCCCTTTTTTTCGTTTTTCCGTTACGGTCCTGAGGAGAGGAGTTGGGTTCTTTCTCGGGACGTGCTGGACCGTTTGTGATCTATGATTTCCTCCGTTGCCGCCAGTGTTCCTCCTCGAGAGCGCCAGGAGGCGCTCGGTGAGTGGGGGGGTACTGTCATGTTTTGTCTTATTTTGTCTTGTCATTTTGCTTTTCCCTCTGTTCGTTTTCCCCCTGCTGGTCTTTTTAGGTTCGTTCCCCTCTTTCTCTCTTCCTCCCTCTCTCTCTTCTCTCTATCGCTCCGTTCCTGCTCCCAGCTGTTCCTATTCCCCTAATCAATCATTTAGTCTTCCCACACCTGTTTCCTATCTTTCCCCCTGATTAGAGTCCCTATTTCTCCCCTTGTTTTCCGTTTCTGCCCTGTCGGATCATTGTCTATTGTTCACCGTGCTGTGTTTGTGTATCGCCCTGTCGTGTCGTGTTTCCCTCAGATGCTGCATGGTGAGCAGGTGTCTGAGTCTGCTAAGTTCAAGTGCCTTCCCGAGGCAACCTGCAGTTCAAGATCGAGTCTCCAGTCTGTTCTCGTCATTACGAGTGGAAATTGTGTTTTTTGATTGTATTTTACTTTACTGGATTAAAGACTCTGTTTTCGCCAAGTCGCTTTTGGGTCCTCATTCACCTGCATAACAGTAATTTTCATCATAGGTTCAACTATGACAGACGAAATGAGAATTAAAAAAAATCCAGAAAATCACATTTTTAATTAATTTATTTGCAAATTATGGTGGAAAATAAGTATTTGGTCACCTACAAACAAGCAAGATTTCTGGCTCTCACAGAGCCAGAACTTCTTATTCAAGAGGCTCCTCTGTCCTCCACTCGTTACCTGTATTAATGGGACCTGTTTGAACTTGTTATCAGTGTAAAAGACACCTGTCCACAACCTCAAACAGTCACACTCCAAATTCCACTATGGCCAAGACCAAAGAGATGTCAAAGGAAACCTGAAACAAAATTGTAGACCTGCACCAGGCTGGGAAGACTGAATCTGCAATAGGTAAGCAGCTTGGTTTGAAGAAATCAACTGTGGGAGTAATTATTAGGAAATGGAAGACATACAAGACCACTGATAATCTCCCTCGATCTGGGGCTCCACTCACCCCGTGGGGTCAAAATGATCACAAGAACGGTGAGCAAAAATCCTAGAACCACACGGGGGGACCTAGTGAATGACCTGCAGAGAGCTGGGACCAAAGTAACAAAGCCTACCATCAGTAACACACTACGCCGCCAGGAACTCAAATCCTGCAGTGCCAGACGTGTCCCCCTGCTTAAGCCAGTACATGTCCAGGCCGGTCTGAAGTTTGATAGAGAGCATTTGGATGATCCAGAAGAAGATTGGGAGAATGTCATATGGTCAGATGAAACCAAAATATAACTTTTTGGTAAAAACTCAACTCGTCGTGTTTGGAGGACAAAGAATGCTGAGTTGCATCCAAAGAACACCATACCTACTGTGAAGCATGGGGGTGGAAACATCATTTTTGGGGGCTGTTTTTCTGCAAAGGGACCAGGACGACTGATCCGTCTAAAGGAAAGAATGAATGGGGCCATGTATCGTGAGATTTTGAGTGAAAACCTCCTTCCATCAGCAAGGGCATTGAAGATGAAACGTGGCTGGGTCTTTCAGCATGACAATGATCCCAAACACACCGCCTTGGCAATGAAGGAGTGGCTTCGTAAGAAGCATTTCAAGGTCCTGGAGTGGCCTAGCCAGTCTCCAGATCTTAACCCCATAGAACATTTTTAGAGGGAGTTGAATGTCCGTGTTGCCCAGCAACAGCCCCAAAACATCACTGCTCTAGAGGAGATCTGCATGGAGGAATGGGCCAAAAAACCAGCAACAGTGTGTGAAAACCTTGTGAAAACTTACAGAAAACGTTTGACTTCTGTCATTGCCAACAAAGGGTATATAACAAAGTATTGAGATAAACTTTTGTTATTGACAAAATACTTATTTTCCACCATAATTTGCAAATAAATTAATTAAAAATCCTACAATGTGATTTTCTGGATTTTCTTTCTCATTTTGTCTGTCATAGTTGAAGTGTACCTATGATGAAAATTACAGGCCTCTCTCATCTTTTTAAGTGGGAGAACTTGCACAATTGGTGGCTGATTATATACTTTTTTGCCCCACTGTATGTTGTTTCCAAGGCTGAGAATAAGAGTGACTGGGAAATCTAACACTTGCCTCTGTTTACTGGGGAAAATTAGAGCAACAACCTACAGACTGCGCGGCTCCTCAATGTTATCCCCCCGACTTCCTTTTCTCCTTTCGCTCCTCCCCTATAGGCTTCTCTTCAGTCTAGACGTGAACTCTTTTATGGTTTATGGTGCATTGGCGCACAATCGCACATGGGCCCATGTAAACTAAAACCAAGGCACTAGAGCTGCATTGAGGGATAGAAAAAGTGCAGTCCAAGTAAACAGGGGTTGGCATGTTACCACTCTCAAATTCACTCTCTACGGATGCAAGGACAGAATATCCATGATATTAAAATGATAGTTTTAACCATGTTTTGAGGCTATATAGTGTTTGTTTACTTTATTTACAAATATTGGAGTGAAACAAGCATATATTTTGGGTTATGATAGAGTATGACGGTTGAACTACAGTAAGCTCATGAGGCATTTCTAAGTTATGTTCTTTAAGACTCAATGGGTACATATCATTAATTTCTAAGTTCAAAAATGGATGTAGCAACTGCAGATTTCCCCTTTAATATAGCAATTATGTGTACAAACATTTGTTTAAAAACGCTACTAAAAGTATAGAGTTAGAGCAACTTACAGTAGAACTATCTTTTTAAATTTCTAATAAATAAATTGTACTGTGATGTGTCTGAGCCATATGCCTGTAGGCCCAAGACACTTTTCAATGTTTACAACAACAAAAAATGATAATAAAGTTTTGAGCTTGAATTTAGAGGCTTTACTGAAATGTGCCCTCTGGGGGTGCTCTTGAGCCAATTGGACAGAAGGCTGCACACTTCCCCACACCCATGACCAAAATAATATATTATTAGCCTAAAACAGATTGTGTGGTTTCATGATAAGAAATTGATAAATTATTATATCATATATGTATATGAATTATAGAGCCAATATTTAAGCCAAAATTTGAAGTAAATTATTAGCAACTTAACTTCCATAGTGCATCTTTAAAGTTTGAGGGACTTGAATAACGTCAGCAGAAACTTACACCACAGTATTAAATCCTAATGTGAACGATAACCTCAAGTCAACTTGATATCAACAAACTTGATCCACATGAGTGAGATGAACGGTAGTTCATGATACCATGCCCTGAACATTTAGGGTCACTACAAGCCATGACTATATTCTACTGTTTCATTCAGTATCTACGGTAAAACTATCACATTGGCAAATTTGCTTAGGCTAATTTCCATTCATGCTTCTTCTCTACACGGTTTTGATTTAAAAAATTATTTAGTTTTTTTACTACTTGACTAGCAGTGGGATTTCATAATGCACGTTACCCGACTGCACTTAAGTGAACCTGCAAAGCAACTCAGCTAAACCGATGGGCAAAGTTCATGAAAGCTATTTTGGCTAACACGGATATATTGTGTGCAGAGAGGAAAAGAGGGGGAGAATGATGATGAAGAAAAAAAGTGAATGGGGATCTGGTGGAGACAGGTTCGAAATAAAGTCAATAAGGAAGGGATTCTGCAAATAGTCAAAGTGCACTGACCTTATTAGCAGGTTGGTCAGCACTATTGACGGAAACACTTGGTTCAATTGGTCGCACACTATGCCAGCCCAGTGAGTTGGTGTTAACAACAATCGGTGGAGGCTAAAGATCCTGAATGCCAACCAATGTGTCCGGCCTGAGACATCTTGACACTGACCTTCACCATTGTTACCATCCCCCTCCTTCTCCCTTTATTGTCACACTGAGTACTAATTCTGTGACCAAATCAAGGAAAGGCCAAGTGTTTACTACCAGTATATAAACATTATTTTATTTGTTAGAAAAGTTCAAAAGTAAAATTATAAAACATCTCTCATGAAAAAAAAATATATTAAAATAATTGTACAAGATAACAGATGTAAAAAAAATATTCCCAAACCCCTTCCAAAAAATAAGTAGTTAAATAACAATTTCACTGTCACGTGTTCAAGAACCAGGATGTAAATGGAAGTGAAATGCACACTTGCAAGTTCTCCTCAACAGTGCAGTCCACCTGTATCAAAAAACACACAATATCAAGCAATATATACAAAAAAGTAATAAAGAGAAGTACATGTATTTTTTTTACATTATTTAACTAGGCATGTCAGTTAATAAGAACAAATTCTTATTTACCCCGGCCAAACCCGGACGACGCTGGGCCAATTGTGCACCACCCTATGGGACTCCCAATCACGTCAGGATGTGATGCAGCCTGGAAAAGGGGAATATTTGAACAAAATATACACAAGAATATACTATATATAATATGAAATGTCCTAGACATTTTTGAGCAGCTTATATAAAAAATTATACAAATTTGCAGAAATGGTGTGTGTGTGTGTGCGTGCGTCACAAGACGCAAGACTCCTTATTGTCCCTATAATCTCTAAGCAAACAGCTGGAGGCAGGGCTTTCTCCCATAAAGCTCAATTTTTATTGGATGTTCTGCCTATCCATGTGAGAGATGCAGACTCAATCTCGACCTTTAAGTCTTTACTAAAGACCCATCTCTTCAGTAGGTCCTATGATTGAATGTAGTCTGTGAAGGGTGTGAAGGTGAACGCCAAGGCACTGTGGAGTGACAAACCGCCCTTGCTGTCTCTGGCTGGCCGACACCCCTCTCTCCACTGGGATTCTCTGCCTCTGACCCTATTACGGGGGGCTGAGTCACTGGCTTACCAGTGCTCTCCATGCCATCCCTAGGAGGGGTGCGTCATGTTGTGTCAGACTTTTTTTGCTCTACTCGACTTGAGTGGGTTGAGTCACTTACTTGTATTTATTTATTTTATTTAACCTTTTATTTAACAAGGCAAGTCAGTTAAGAGCAAATTGGGACTCCCAATCATGGCCAGATGTGGTACAGCCTGGATTCGAACCAGGGACTGTAGTGATACCACTTATACTGAGATGCAGTCCTTTAAACCGCTGCGCCACTCATATCTGGTCTAGTGCCCCCTCGGGCTCGTGAGGTGGAGGAGATCTTCGTGGTGGTCTGCTGACATCCCGCTAGTGGTGTGGGGGCTGTGTTTTGCCAAAGTGGGTGGGGGTACCATCAGACAGGTCCATAGTTGCCCCCGACCTCCCCTGTCTCAGCCTCCAGTATCTATGCTGCAATAGTCTATGTGCTGGGGGCAGGGTCAGTCTTTCCAATCATGTGAAATTCTCCTGTCTTATCTATCTGGTGTCATGTGTGATCTTAAGTATGCTCCCCCTAATTCTCCCATCTCCCTCATCCTCTCTGTCTCTCTCTCTCTCTCTGAGGACCTGAGCCCTAGGAACATTCTTCAAGACAACCTGGCCTGATGACTCCTGACCTGTTCACTGGGCGTGCTACCTTGTCCCTGACCTATTGTTTTTTACCCCCCCCCCTCTCTCTCCCTCTCTCTGTCTCTCTCTCTACCTGCTGCCTCAACCTCTGAATGCTTGGCTATGAAAGGCCAACTGATATTGATTCCTGAGGTGCTGACCTGTTGCACCCTCTACAACCACTGTGATGATTATTGACCCTGCTGGTCATTTATGAACATTTGAACATATTGAAGAACAATCTGGCCTTAATGTACCCTTATAATCTCCACCCATCACAGCCAGAAGTGGACTGACCACCCCTCAGAGCCTGGTTCCTCTCTAGGTAGGTTTCTTCCTAGGTTCCTGCCTTTCTAGGGAGCTTTTCCTAGCCACGTGCTTCTACATCTGCATTGCTTGCTGTTTGGAGTTTTAGGCTGGGTTTCCGTATAAGCACTTTGTAACATCTGCTGATAAAAAGGGCTTTATGAATAAATTGTATGTTTTTTTTGTGTGTGTGTGTGTGTGTGTGTGTGTGTGTGTGTGTGTGTGTGTGTGTGTGTGTGTGTGTGTGTGTGTGTGTGTGTGTGTGTGTGTGTGTGTGTGTGTGTGTGTGTGTGTGTGCGTGTGTGCGTGTGTGCGTGTGCGTGTGTGTGTGTGTGCATTGGTGTGCGTGGGTGTGTGTAAGGGTGGGTGAGTGAATGGGAGTGCAGGTGATTGTCTGTGGTTCTGGGTAGGGCTGCAGTGGATGTGGACGGTTGCTCCGGTTTTTGTTCTGACAGTGCTTGGCCCTTCTCCTCCGGTCTGCTAACGCAATCAGGTCCACTAGCGTGCACTGAGGTCTTCTGGGTTCGTCTCCAAATCAGACAGAATTTCTTCAGTTGCCCCCTCAAATCGTTGCCACTCTTCAGCAGAAAGCAATGTTAGGCGACTGGCCAAAGCCTGTGAATTACAGGAGACAATAAGTTATTCTACCCAACAAACCAACGGTCTTGAACATTGGAATCTCTTGACAAAACTCAGTAATATATAATATAATATATGCCATTTAGCAGACGCTTTTATCCAAAGCGACTTACAGTCATGTGTGCATACATTCTACGTATGGGTGGTCCCGGGGATCGAACCCACTACCCTGGCGTTACAAGCGCCATGCTCTACCAACTGAGCTACAGAAGGACCACATTTCAAATGGTTCACATTTTTTAAATAACTGTCACGTTCTGACGTTTTGTTGTTTTGTCTTTATTTAGTATGGTCAGGGTGTGAGTTGGGGTGGGCAGTCTATGTTTTGTGTTTCTATGTTTGGATTCTGTTTCGGCCTAGTATGGTTCTCAATCAGAGGCAGGTGTCGTTAGTTGTCTCTGATTGAGAATCATACTTAGGTAGCCTGGGTTTCACTGTTGGTTTGTGGGTGTTTGTTTCCTGTGTCAGTGTTTGTTCCACACGGGACTGTTTCGGTTTGGGTCAGTTCATGTTATCGTTTATTGTTTTGTATTTCATAGTGTTCAGGCTTTTCTTATTAAAATTCGTCATGAACACTTACCACGCCGCATCTTGGTCCGATCCTTACTCTTCTTCAAACGAAGAGGAGGAAATCTGCCGTTACAATAACCTGCTTCTGGCAACGCAGCCTTTGCTTTTTCATGCCTGTCTCCGATGCTCTGTCTGGGGTGTCCGACGAACGATTCCTCTCTATTTCAGTCCAATACTGGGTTTCCACTGCATCTGAGGAGATAGTCAGTGTGGTGTATTATCAATGGTTATAGGAATTAAATTCCTTGAGAAAATTATAAGACGTAGAACTATGTTAAAATTAGTCCATGAGTTAGTACACTATGTTAAAGTTAGTCCATGAGTTAGTACACTATGTTAAAGTTAGTCCATGAGTTAGTACACTATGTTAAAGTTAGTCCATGAGTAGGTACACTATGTTAAAGTTAGTCCATGAATTAGTCCACTATGTCTTCATGGGACTAACTCGCCTTCAAAATATTTTCCTCTCTCCATCTATGTGTGGTGCGGAATGTTTTCCTGAGACATGACAAATAAAAAACATGAAATTAGGTTTATGCATGATATTGCAACAATATTTCATGTAATATATTTGAGAAGGCTATCCCTTCAAAGCACTGCCTTCAATAACATGAGATAAGAATTATCAGTTAAGAATTTTGAGTTCCCTCTGTTGCACTTGCGGTCCAATATATGTTTGGTGCGGCATCTGAAAATATAAAGTCAGTGTGGTGATTCAGCAATGAAAGTCAGAGTAAGTCTTATAAAAGGCTCCAGCCACCTAAAACCATAGAGTGTTCCCCCCTGCTACCACATGGCAAGCGGTACCAGTGCACCAAGCCTGGAACCAACACGACCCTGAACAGTTTCTACCCCCAAGCCATAAGACTGTTAAACAATACTGCTAAATAGCTAATCAAATGGCTACCTGGACTACCTGCATTGACCCTTTTTTTGCACTAACTCTCTTGCACTGACTCAATGCACACACACTGGACTCTACCTACACACTCACACATGCTTACACCAAAACCCTAACACACACACGCTACATACGCCCACACACACATAACATGCGCACACATGTATACTGACACCACAGACACTCACTCACACACACTTTCACACTCATCGCATACACTGTTGCTACTGTCTATTATCCATCCTGTTGCATAGTCACTTTACCCCTACCAATATGTACATAGCTACCTCAAGTACTAATTAGACTTTTACGGCTGCTGTCCCTGTACAGGGATCAACATCAGCGGAAATTTCAGAGTGACAACTAATAGTACTCGATACAACTCAAACTTTCATTAAAACACACATGCAGGGTACTCAATTAAAGCTACACTCATTGTGAATCTAGCCAACATGTCAGAATTTTATGAAAACTATGAAAACTGTGTGATCCATAAAAAAACACTGTTTCAAAACGCAACATCATTTTTTTAAATGAAAAAAGTTGCCTATAAACTTTCACAAAATACTTCAAAATGCTTTTGTAATCCAACTTTAGGTATTAGTAAACGTTAATAATCTATCAAATTGATCACGCGGCGATGTGTATTCAATAGCTCCACGTCTTCAAATCATGGTCGGAAATCTCTCTTCCAAAACATCCTGTCGGACACCGGATGGTATGGGGTCTCTCTTCTTTGTTTGACCAAGGAACAACCTCCAGGCAATTGCCAAGACTGGCGACATCGTGTGGAAGCTGTAGGACTTGTAAGGTCGGAGCTATCTATTTTGCTGTGCCATAGACAATACATGCAACTGGCGCATTGATATTTTTTCCACTTTTTGGTGATCAAAACTGGGCTTTTCGACGAAACACACGTTCTGTTATAGTCACAGCCGTGATTTAACCAGTTTTAGAAACGTTCGAGTGTTTTCTATCCACACATACTAATCATATGCATATACTATATTCCTGGCATGAGTAGCAGGACGTTGAAATGTTGCGCGATTTTTAACAGAATGTTCGAAAAAGTAAGCCATAGCCTTAAGAGGTTTTAAGACACTAACAGCTTACATACGGTAGGCAGTACAGTACTTAATGCAGCTGGTGGCAACACCAGATACTGACTGTTACTTTTGATTTTGACTTCCCCTTTGCTCAGGGACACATTATTCCATTTCTGTTCGTCACGTCTGTGAAATTTGTTCAGTTTTTGTCTTAGTTGCTGAAGCTTGTTATGTTCATACAAATATTTACACATGTTAAGTTTGCTGAAAATAAACGCAGTTGACAGTGAGAGGACGTTTCTTTTTTTGCTGAGTTTTTGTCGATTAACCCATTTTCTCTCACTTGCTGTTTTTCCTTTTTATTTAAGTCATGTCAGACGCCGAAATCTCCCTTGAGAGAGATGATATATTCGTTGTTACCGTGATTGATCTACACACACTCCCATGCGATCCAGGTGATTCCTCCATAACTAGGACTCCCCAAGAAGAAGTTAGATAATCGGCACTAGGGCCATTTTCAGATGCTCAACTTCTGGGAATCCTGGCCGAGAAGGGAATCACAATGGTTCCAGGCATTTCAAGCCATCAGCTCCTCCTAAATGGCTACAAATGTACTCGGCACACCGCTCCACTTCCAGATAACGGCGTTCCTTTTTCGGTAGAAGAGGTCGTTTCTCCCAGAGGGAAGAAAAGGCTCCTGAAATCGGCTTCGCCAGCGAAGGGGTAAAATTCCAAGACACGAGACTATTATTATTTATTTATTTTAAAACATTTTTTTTACCAGGAAGGGCTCATATTGAGATTAAAATCTCTTTTTCAAGAGCGCCCTGGTCAAGATAGGCGGCACCAAGTCATTACAAAAAAAATACACAGACAGACAACATGAACAACTACAAGTAAAATGGTTGTCTCCAACCAGGCTGGTCCTTCCTCCTCCGCTCCCTACGCCTCCACGCAGACCCCTCTCACTGCTGCCATATCCAAGGACCCGGTGCTGGCAGCTATCCAGCTGTCTTTAAAACTTCTGCTCCCAGGCCATAGCATATCCTTTCAATTACAGAGTTTGTGGAAGCACATATTTGTTTAACAAATATGTCATACTTATGTCATACATTTTATTTTTCAGGGAGAGCACATAGTTACAGTATTTCCAAATATAGCTCTCCTTTGTAGGGACAAAATGTGCATACAGTTGATGTCTGAAGTTTACATACACCTTAGCCAAATACATTTAAACTCAGTTTTTCACAATTCCTGACATTTAATCCTAGTAAAAATTCCCTGTCTTAGATCAGTTAGGATCACCACTATTTTAAGGAAAATGTCAGAATATGGGAAATGTCAGAATAATACTAGAGAGAATTATTTATTTCAGCTTTAATTTCTTTCATCACATTCCCAGTGGGTCAGAAGTTTACCAACACATTACTATTTGGTAGCATTGCCTTTAAATTGTTTAAATTGAGTTTCGGGTAGACTTCCACAAGCTTCCCACAATAAGTTCGGTGAATTTTGGCCCATTCCTCCTGACATACCTGGTGTAACTGAGTCAGGTTTGTAGGCCTCCTTGCTCACACACGCTTTTTCAGTTCTGCCCGCAAATTTTCTATATGATTGAGGTCAGGGTTTTGTGATGGCCACTCCAATACCTTGACTTTGTTGTCCTTAAGCCATTTTGCCACAACTTTGGAAGTATGCTTGGGGTCATTGTCCATTTGGAAGACCCATTTGCGACACAGCTTTAACTTCCTGACTGAAGTCTTGAGATGTTGCATCAATATATCCACATTATTTTGATTCCTTGTGATGCCATCTATTTTGTGACGTGCACCAGTCCCTCCTGCAACAAAGCACCCCCACAACATGATGCTGCCACCCCCGTGCTTCACAGTTGGGATGGAGTTCTTCGGTTTGCAAGCCTCCCACTTTTTCCTCCAAACATAATGATGGTCATTACGGCCAAACAGTTCTATTTTTCTTTCATCGGACCAGAGGACATTTCTCCAAAAAGTACGATCTTTGTCCCCAGGTGCAGTTGCACACCGTAGTCTTCCTTTTTTATGGCAGTTTTGGAGCAGTGGCTTCTTCCTTGCTGAGTGGCCTTTCAGGTTATGTCGATATAGGACTCATCTTACTGTGAATATAGATACTTTTGTACCTGTTTCTTCCAGCATCTTCACAAGGTCCTTGCTGTTGTTGTTCTGGGATTGATTTGCACTTTTCGCACCAAAGTACGTTCATCTCTAGGAGACAGAACGCGTCTCCCTCCTGAGTGGTGTGATGGCTGCGTGGTCCCATGGTGTTTTGTGTACTATTGTTTGTACAGATGAACGTGGTACCTTCAGCCATTTAGAAATTGTTCCCAAGGATGAACAAGACTTGTGGATGTCTACAATTTTTTTCTGAAGTCTTGGCTGATTTCTTATGATTTTCCCATGATGCCAAGCAAAGGGGCACCTGAGTTTGAAGGAAGGCCTTGAAATACATCCACAGGTACACCTCCAATTGACTCAAATGATGTCAATTAGCCTATCAGAAACTTCTAAAGCCATGACATAATTTTCTGGAATTTTCCAAGCTGTTTAACGGCACCATCAACATAGTGTATGAAAACTTCTGACCCACTGGAATTGTGATACAGTGAATTATAAGTTAAATAAGCTGTCTGTAAACAATTGTTGGAAAAATGACTTGTGTCAATCACAAAGTAGATGTCCTAACCGACATGTCAAAACTATAGTTTGTTAACAAGAAACAAGTTTTAATGTCTCCAACCTAACTATATGTAAACTTCCGGCTTCAACTTGATATGCTGCTGGTAGTAGCTCAATGTCACGACTCCGACCGAAGGTGGCTCCCCTTCCCGTTCGGGTGGCGCTCGGCGGTCGTCGTCGTCGGCCTACTAGCTGCCACTGATTATTTCCTCCCCCTCCTTATGTGTTTATTGAGTGCACCTGTTTTGAGTTGGGTATAATTAGTGAGGCTTTATTAGTCAGCCGGCCCGCCTGGTTCCTTGTGTGGGATTAATTATTGTGACCTTCTGTTTTGTGTTAAACTTGTGTGCACGTCTGTGGGTTACGTGTTTTCCCATATCGTGGTTTTGCTGGACAGTTTAAGTCCCCCTGTTTGGGGCGTTTGTTTTGTTATACGCCCTGTGTTTTCGTGGGGTTGGCTTATGTTCGCCGTTTTTGTGCATTAAAGTAGCACTCCCCTGAACTCTCTGCTTCCTGCGCCTGACTTCTCACCCACTATTCTCAGAACGTTACACTCAAAAGTATAATACATGATTAGCCTATATTTTTTTTATGATATTCATTGTTACTTATTGTCACTTCATTCTAAAATTCTGCACACAATGCGTAGGCATAGTTATTATAACATAGCCTTCATTGTAGTGCCTATCTTGCCTGCACAAATGATTACAATAAAATGATATTGTCATACAGTATGTACAGGATAGACATGGTGTATTGGTTTCACAGTTCAATTAAATGCTTTTACTGGTGGCAATCTTATTCACTCATTGGGCAATGTAAATTTAGCACGTTTGCATTCTATGGTTTGTTTGGTTTCTGTTGTGTAGCCCACGGGCCTACTCTTTCCACTTAAAGTGTTGTGCTGTTTCCTCTCCCTCTCTATTCATTCCATTAGAATGTATGGAACGCCATATAACACCGGCGCGTCTTTCATGGTTGTGCCCTGCCCATCCACTGTTCTACACAGGCCGATTGCTGTCCTGCGTTCCCAGATAGACATATGGTTGCATAGGAGTGGACTGGAACTAAGGTGAACCCAAGAAGAGCTTGTCGAACGGCCTCGCCGACACGCCATCACCAGCATGGATTGGTATTGTAAAATAATCAGAGACAACATGTAAGCTAGTCATTCATATTTGGCATTAATTTGGCTTACATGCATAATCGTATTGCTGTTTCACATCTGTTGCCTTGCAACATCACAGTAATTTTATCAATTGAGTTACTTTGTCTACACACTCATCTCATATGTATATACTGTACTCGATACCATCTACTGTATGCTGCTCTGTACCATCACTCATTCATATATCCTTATGTACATGTTACACTGTGTATAAGACAGTAGTTTTTTTTGGAATTGTTAGTTAGATTACTTGTTGGTTATCACTGCATTGTCGGAACTAGAAGCACAAGCATTTCGCTACACTCGCATTAACATCTGCTAACCATGTGTATGTGACAAATAAAATTTGATTTGATTTGATTTGATTTGATAAGCAAATCAAAACATTAAATATTTAATCCATGCTTTATGAGCTCAGGTAGACTTACTACTGCCTTTAACTCTCATCACTCTAGGCATTTTCATTTAATTTGTATTTCATCTCGTCATAAACAAAATGTATTCTGCAATAACTTGATATGTTGAGTCAGTCCTTGCAATCAGTTCCATCTCAAATAATGGTTATATTCTCCAGTCTCCCAGCAACAAACCAAGTGGTATTTGCAGTAATATATAAATGAAGAACTGCATCTTTCAGCTTCAGTACGTTGCCTGCAGCCTATTAACGCTAATTTCATGTTTTTTGTCATAATTCTAATAAATGTGTTCATTGTCACAGGTGGAGTTTCAGTTACTAAGAATCGGGTTACACCTTGCTTGAACTGATTCGCCAAAATGCTTCTCTATGCAAGCTTAAACCATTCTACCCAACAAACAATGGTTTGGTCCCACAGTCACCACCATCTGTTTGTAAATTAAGGCTACCCAGCAATGGGTTTCACCAGGTTGGTTCCCTCACTGCTAGTGTGCAAGGTTCATCCGTTTAGCACTCAGTTTTCATAACACTTTTACTCAAGTGCCTTTTAATGGTTGGTCCTATAGTTTCTATGGTCATGTTGCAACAGAGCCTGACCTCAAGATCTCATTATGTGTTAGACAGCTGGCCATCTGAGTACAGGTTTTACTACGGATGCTTCCCATCCATGTACTTTTGGGGGATTTTCAGGTTCAGTATTCTGTACTTAATTGCCCTCACATTACGGATCATTGGTAACTCTATTGAGAGCCTTAACTCATAGGCCTAGTGACATTATGTCGCACACAAGGTGAATCACATTACTTTGTCTCGTGCCATCTTTGTCCATTCAAATTCAATCAGCACAACTGTTCTTAAAAATGCAACAAAACAGTATTAAACCTCAAAACTAAACTTCTTGCTACTTCCTATTCAATAACATGTGATTGCAACCCTCAGACAGGGCAGTTTCCCTCCTCATTGACGTTATTACGAGGCTGTCTACTTACTGGTTTTCCATGTTTCCCTCAAATGTTATTTGTCACAAGCGCCGAATGCTTATTTACAAACCCTTAACCAACAATGCTTTAAGAAGTTAATAAAAGAACAAAATATGTGTTAAGTAAAAAACAGAAAATAAAAGTAACAAATAATTAAACAGTAGTACTAAAATAGGGGGTACCGGCACAGAGTCAATGTGCGGAGGCACCGGTTAGTAGAGGACCCATACCAAATCGTTTCAGTCTCCTGAGGGGGAATAGACTTTCTCGTGCCCTCTTCACGACTGTCTTAGTGTGTTTGGACCATGATAGCTTGTTGGGGATGTGGACACCAAGGAACTTGAAGATCTCAACCTGTTCCACTTCAGCCCCTTCGATGAGAATGGGGGCACACTTGGTCCTCCTTTTCCTGTAGTCCACAATCATCTCCTTTGTCTTGATCACGTTGAGTTGTTGTCCTGCCACCACACGGCCAGGTCTCTGACCTCCTCCCTATAGGCTGTCTCATTATTGTTCTTGATCAGGCCTTCCACTGTTGTGTCATTGGCAAACTTGATGATGGTGTTGGTGTCGTGCCTGGCCATGCAGTCATGAGTGAAGAGGGAGTACAGGAGGGGACTGAGCACGTACACCTGAGGGGCCCCCGTGTTGAGGATCTGCGTGGCGGATTTGTTGTTACCTACCCTTACCACCTGGGGCGGCCCATCCAGGATCCAGTTGCAGAGGGAGGTGTTTAGTCCCAGGGTCCTTAGCTTAGTGATAAGCTTTGAGGGAACTATGGTATTGAACGCTGAGCTGTTGTCAATGAATACCATTCTCACGTAGGTGTTACTTTTGTCCAGGTGGGAAAGAGCAGTGTTGAGTGCAATAGAGATTGCATCCTCTGTGGATTTGTTTGGACGGTATGCAATTGGAGTCAGTCTAGTGTTTCTGGGATGATGGTGTTGATGTGAGCCATGACCAGCCTTTCAAAGCACTTCATGGATACAGATGTGAGTGCTACAGGTCGGTAGTCATTTAGGCAGGTTACCTTAATGTTCTTGGCCACAGGGATTATGGCGGTCTGCTTGAAACATGTTGGTATTATGGACTCAGACAAGGACATGAGGAAAATGTCAGTGAAGACACTTGCCAGTTGGTCAGCGCATGCTCAGAGTGCACGTCCTAGTAATCTGTCTGGCCCTGCAGCCTTGTGAATGTTGACCTGTTTAAAGGTCTTACTCACATTGTCTGTGTAGAGCGTGATCACACAGATGTCCGGAACAGCTGATGCTGTCATGCATGCTTCAGTGTTACTTGCCTCGAAGTGAGCATAGAAGTAATGTAGCTCGTCTGGTAGGCTCGTGTCACTGGGCAGCTCGCGGCTAGCCTTCCCTTTGTAGTCTGTAATAGTTTGCAAGCCCTGCCACATCCGACGAGCATCAGAGTCGGTGTAGTGTGATTCAATCTTAGTTCCGTATTGACGCTTGGCCTGTTTGATGATTCGTCAGAGGGCATAGCGGGATTTCTTAGATGCTTCCAGTTTAGGGTCCTGCTCCTTGAAAGCTGCAGCTCTACCCTTTAGCTCAGTGTGAATATTGCCTGTAATCCATTGCTTCTGGTTGGGGTACGTATGGTCACTGTTGGGGTGACGTCATCGATGCACTTATTGATGAAGCCAGTGACTGATGTGGTGTACTCCTCAATGCCATCAGAAGAATCCTGGAACATATTCCAGTCTGTGCTAGCAAAACAGTCCTGTACCTTAGAATTTGCTTCATCTGATCACTTTCCTATTGACCGTGTCATTGGTGCTTCCTGCTTTAATTGCTGCTTGTAAGCAGGAATCATGAGGATAGAATTATGGTTAGATTTGCCAAATGGAGGGCGAGGTAGAGCCTTCTATGCGTCTCTGTGTGTGGAGTAAAGATGCTCTAGAGTTTTTTTCCCTCTGGTTGCACATTTAACATGAGTTTCCCTGCATTAAAGTCCCCGGCCACTAGGAGCGCCGCCTCTGGAAGAGTGTTTTCCTGTATGCTTATGACAGTATACAGCTCATTGAGTTCGGTCTTCGTGGTGGTATATAGACAGCTTCACAAAATACAGATGAAAACTCTCTTGGTAAATAGTGTGGTCTACAGCTTATCATGAGATACTCTACTTCAGGCGAGCAAAACCTTGAGTCTTCCTTAGATTTCATGCACCAGCTGTTGTTTACAAATATACACAGACCACCACCCCTTGTTACCAGAGGCTGCTGTTTTATCCTGGCTAAAAAGCTTAAAACCCGTCACCTGTATGTTATTCATATCGTCATTCAGCCACAACTTGGTGAAACATAAGATATTACAGTTTTTAATGTCCCGTTGGTAGGATATACGTGAACATAGTTCATCTATTTTATTATCGATTGATTGTACATTGGCTAATAGGACTAATGGTAAAGGCAGATTAACCCTCTTGGCGACGGATTCTTACAAAGCACCTGGACCTTCGTCCTTGATACCACCGTCTCTTTCTCTTGCGAATGACAGGGATGAGGGCCTTGTCAGGCGTCTGATATAAATCCTTCCCGACCAGCTCGTTGAAGAAAAAGTATTCCTACAGCACGGGGTGAGTAATTGCTGTCCAGATATATAGAAACTATTTTCGGTCATAAGACTCAGTGGCAGAAACATTATGTACAAAATAAGTTACAAATAACATGAAAAAACATACACAACAGCACAATTGGTTACGGGATTTTGTTTTTTCTGATCTGATCTTTTCACCCTATTACTCTACCCTTTAGCTCAGTAGCTCAATAGCTTCACTCTTAAGCATTCTAAATCAAGTTCCTCGGGTAATATCATAATAGCTCACACTTACACCCTCAATCCTGTCTTATGATTCCTGCTAATACATATTCACGCTCAACTCCGCACTGCTCCTCATCATTCTCTTTTCATTCCTCTTCAACCCTCTGTTTCAATTCTCCCCTTTCTCAAGTAATGTAAAAGGTGTTATCTTTCACCTCAACGCTAGACTGGTCACTCATTCAAGAAGCTGATTAAATGGCACGATCATTGTGCTGGGAACATTAAAAGGTGCAGTTTTGTCACACAACACAATGCTACAGACGTCTCAAGTTTTGAGGGAGTTATTGACAGAGAACTAAATGTTCCTTTCTCTACCATAAGCCGCCTCCAATATCGTTTTAAGAGAATTTGGTAGTACGTCCAACCGGCGTGTATGGTGTTGTGTGGGCATGCGATTTGCTGATGTCAATGTTGTAAACAGAGTGCCCATGGTGGGGGTGGGGTTATGGTATGGGCAGGCATAAGCTACAGACACCATCACAATTGCATTTTATTTACGGAAATTTTAATGCACAGAAATACCCGGAGGAGATCCTGAGGCCCATTGTGAGGCCCATTTATAGACACCATCACAATTGCATTTTATTTACGGAAATTTTAATGCACAGAAATACCCAGAGGAGATCCTGAGGCCCATTGTGAGGCCCATTTATTTGAAATCTGTGGCCAACATATGCATATCTGTATTCCCAGTCCATAGATTAGGGCTTAATCTTCTCCTCATTTGAACTGTAATTAAGGAAAATTGTTAATATTTTTGTTCAGTATAAATTAAGCCCAATCTATTGGCCATCCTTTCAAAAATTGTCATTTTACCATACAGTCAGTGCTTTCAGAAAGTATTCACACCCCTATATGTTATCCACATTTAGATGTGTTACAGCCTGAATATAAATTATTAATACTATTTTTTTACTGGCCTACACACAGTTACTTTAGTATCTCATTGTAATAAAGATGGATGTTTTGGAATATTTGTTATTCTATTAAAACTTTCTTCTTTTAGAAAGTATTGTGAATAACTACAATCCATTTTCCGTTTTTTCCTATTACAGCCGTTAAACTGTAACTGTTTTAAAGTCACGATTGGCCTCATGATGAAATACCTAAGCGGTTCCCTTCCTCTCCTCCAACTGAATTTGGAAGAACGCCTATATCTTTGTAGTGACTTGTTTAATTAATAACTTCACCATGCTCAAAGAGATATTAATTGTATTTTTTAACAGATTTGTTTTTACCCCTCTACTAATAGGCGTCCTTCTTTGTGAGACATTGGAAAACTGCCCTGGTCTTTGTGGTTGAAACTGTGTTTGTAATGGACTTTCCCTTAACTAGCAAAACTCCATAATCAAAAAAAGATACACGTAGACACTAAAAGTTGTTCAAACTGCCTTCAACATGGTCAGTTCGGATGAGATGGATGAGAAAAAAATATTTAATTCATTTTTAATTCAGACTGTAACACAGCAAAATGTGGAATAAGGGGTATGAATACTTTCTGGAGGTGCGGTGTGGGCTTAGGTAGACCCTAAGTCCCTTGTGTACTTATACCTGCGTTTTCTGTTGGTCTGCTGCCAGTTTGTCTTGTCTTTCAATGCTGCTTCCCCAGATCTGTGCCTCAATACAAACCTGTCTGTGAGTTCTATGGAAAATTCCTTTGACCTCATGGCTTGGTGTTTGCTCTGACATGCATTGTCAACTGTGGGACCTTATATTAGACAGGTGTGTGCCTTTCCAAATCATGTCCAATCAATTGAATTTACTACAGGTGGACTCCAATCAAGTTGTAGAAACATCTTAAGGATGATCAATGTAAACAGGATGTATTTTTGTTTTCTATTTTTAATACATTTGCAAAAAGTTCAAAGAACCTGTTTTCACTTTGTCATTACGGGTTATTGTGTTTAGATTGATGAGGGAAAAAGTATTTAATCAATTTTAGAATACGGCTGTAACATAGCAAAATGTGCACAGGCACAGACATTACATTTAGAACAATATTTAGCCTAATAGAAAGAAATATGGCATATATATCCCTAAACCTTTTCATAGTGACCAAAGTGTACAAATGTACCTAGGTACGTAGGCAGACAGAATCTAGCTACATCCATATCTATCAGGGAGGCTTAGACAAATATCTTTGTAGTAAAACCAGCTTATCAGTTTCAGAGATTTACAACAGTAAATTCCTGTATTATTGTTTCTCCTCATTGTAAGTAAACTTAGCTATCTAGTTTACTTGATAGCCAATAAATGTTACTTACATCTGTTTATAATATTATTTTGCATCATGCCTATGATTTTGTGAGTTTGAAAGGCATCCACTGTCATAATCATAACCAATGTCAAGCCTTGTCAATTATGTTACCGTAAAAAAGGCCATGCCTGTGCACGGTGACCCTACAGTCCCATTGGAGTGAGTTCTTCCGCTCTCAGGGGTCTATTACCGCCTCTTGGTTCCAGCCAATCTGTGTGCCCGAATGGACATTTGGACTCTGGCTCCTCCCACACTACCTCAGAGTGGTTATTGTCTTCAGCCAATTAGGACACAAAGTTTGGCTGGGGACCATGTTTTCTAGAAGTGTTTGTATGTGCATCAGCAACGTAAATTGGGCCACTCAGGAACGTTTATTTTCATCATAAATAACTCCCAGTAGTTGCCGATAATAGGCATACCCATAACATGATCCCGAAGAGTGGTACTCAGAATGTGTTGTGTTGGATTTGACCCATAACGTTCATTGCTTTGCCAAATCTTTTGCAGATTTACTTTTGTGCCTTTATTGCAAGAAGGATGGAATATTCGTTATTCTGTACAGGCTTTCTTCTTTTAGAAAGTATTGTGGAGTAACTACAATGTTGTTGATCCATCCTAATTTTTTCTCCTATCACAGTCATTAAACTCTGTATCACAAAAAATCTGATCTCATCATGAGGGGACGCAATTGCTCGCGGGTCTGCTTACCGACACCATTCTGCTGGTGGAGTATACACACCATTCCAACACAGAATAGGAAAGGAAAACTATTTCACTGATATTGTAATTAATTATAGGTCATGTTTCATAGAAATCTGGAAACACTGGACAATTACTTCAAGCTATTTTTTATTGGAACTCCTGTTAGCCTTAGCATCATTACATACATTCCCTCCCAGGATATTTAAAGCCAGGGATCTGAAAAACAAGCACGTGCCAACAAGGGTCCCTGAGCCATCTTTAGGGCCACGAGATAGCACTCCTCTGAGGCCTGCTTGCCAAATCACTCCAATCGTCCTCCTCCTTGGCATCTTATAAGGGGTTATCAGCAAGCACTCACGTCTCTTGCCCTTGAAGCCTGTGGAATGTTTGCTGCTCGCCTTGTTTATGGTCAGACATGGCCCTGCAACTGCAGCTCAATGTCACTCACAAGCATCCAGACAACCAGCTTTGTGGCAGGGCTAGTTTGTCCCTCGCTGGGGTTGCATTCCCTGCTGGTGTTGACTCCACAGTAGCCACTTTATGTCCATGTGTCTAAGACAGCCTGCTGGACTTTTTGCGTCATTTTTCACATTTTCTACCTTTTCCCCCCATCATAAATTTAAAAGCATTGGATTTGGAGTAAGCATTGACTGGACGAAGTTTCAACCATTGTGAAAACCTGGACGCATTAAGTAAAGTGTTACCGATAACTGAAACAAAACATGACAGAAATAGTATAACGCATTGTGTTTAATGATGAAGCAAAAAAATTGCTGCCAAATAAATTATATAAAAAAATATCCATAAGCAACAGTTCTGATTTGTACAACAGAGCAAAATCATTTTCAGTAACTCAAGAGTATGTAAAGTTGTCTAAATGTGTTGTTTCAGTGTCTTCTCTTCTCTCAAACACATTCCCTGACCTTTGTATGTTTGTCATTTATGACACATGTAATGTTATAAATATAATCATATATTTCATATGTTTGGAACACCACTGCTCTCCAATTTCAGTTTGAAATAAGTGTTGAACAAAAGAAGCAGGAAAAAAGTCATACCAAATTGATTTAACCATTGGAAGACATTTTCAGACTCTGAAGTGTTCGTTTCATAATTTTCATAGATTGGTCAAAGTGTTTTTTTTTTCTTTGTCATCACCAGTTGTTAGGAAGATTAATCAAGATGCTTTAGTAGAGAATGTCCTTCTGGTAAATTAATCGTATTGAAAGCTAATGCTGCTCCCATCTTTGGCCTTACTTTGATTGAGAGACTATCCATAGCTATAGTATGTGCTGTTTATGTGTTAAATGTGTCTTGTGTATAGTCTTCTCTTTAAAAAATAGTTTTTTAAATGTAACCTTTATTTAACTACGTAAGTCAGTTAAGAACAAATTCTTATTTACAATGACAGCCAACCAGGGAACAGCAAGTTAACTGCCTTGTTCCGGGACAGAACCTTGTCAGCTCAGAGATTCAATCCAGCAACCTTTCAGTTACTGGTCCAACGCTCTAATCACTAGGCTACCTGCAGTATCTCTTCATGCAGGCCCAAATGCCAGTTACTGTCAATGTGATCAAGCTGGCAAGAATGTTGGTATAGTGCAAATTTCAACATTCATTATTTTTATGTACAAAGACAAAGTAGTTCAGAAATGAATAACAATAATAATAATTAGAATAATAAACCCTAGTAATAATTATATTAGTGTTTGGCTCCAGTAGCTGGTCAAACCTATGTCTTTCAAGTATCTCTCAACAATAACAATACAAACATTTGAAACACAGACACACATTTGGAGAAAAAAAGTATTAAAAAAAGTCTACTTTGTACACAATTAAGAAACAAAACACATATAAAGAAACATTAACAAAAATACAACACATCGTAATACTTCATCAGTTGCATAGTTTTTTTTCAGGAAACTGTTCCATGTTCATTGCAGTGCAGAGAAGCAGGAATCACATTGCGCATAAACAGTGATAAGTAGTCTCACTCTGTCTCCATTTAACAAAAATATATGATGTATCTCTTTTTTATCTGAAAGTGCCACAGAGACTATTCCGATTTAACGATACCCTGTCAGATAATAAGACAAAACAGACAGATCAGTCAAAGAACTCCCCAAAAATGTATTGTCCATCATACCAGTTATATTATGTCCATCATATCAATGGTGCCTTCTTATTATGGATGAGTATTTTACTGCTCTGTACTGTCTCTTACGAGCAGCCGCACTCATCCACGATCATGTTCTGGATGTCCTTCTTGATGATCTTCTGCTCCTCGTTGTAGTAGAGCATGGACATGGCGCGTAGTCGCGTGGGCACGCAGCATGACTTGATGTTTTGGAAGGGCGCGTAGCCCCGCATACGGTAGTGGTTAATGACAGTGGAGTGAAAGGACAGCGAGGAACCAGTGATGCTGGCTACATGGCTGGGGCAGTCACCCTCGCAGTAGTTGGCGTGGTAGCCTGGCGGCGCGATGATCCAGTCGTTCCAGCCGATGTCCTTGAAGTTGACATAGAACTGTCTCTTGCAGCACATGTGCATCTTGTCGTCGCACTCCAGGCCTCGTTTGGCACGGCGGTGAGCGTGTTCATCCTCGCCAGGCCGCAGTACGACCATGAGGAACGGCCGGTGGGACTGTTCCCTCTCCCGTCCCGGTAGCTCGTCCTCGGTGGGGACCAAGACGGGTTTGGCACCCACCTCGGTGCACAGTGGGCAGGAGACTCGCAGGTCCAGGACTCTGCCACCGGTATCCAGCAGGGACTGGATGCTGCGCGGCACGGGGAGAGTATGCCAGCCGCTGCGCCGTGTGTCCACCATCTTCTCTGACACCAACTCCTCCTCCTCGCCCTGGGTCTCGGTGGAGGTGGTGGCAGAGCCTGGATCTTTCGGCTTCTGCCGGCGGCGCTGCAGAAGCTGGATGTTCACTTTTCCCTTGCCTCGCCCTTTCCCCTTGGCCAGCTTCAGGAAGAGCCACACGTTGGCCTGCTCCACCACCGAGTGCTCGCTGCCCTCCTTGGAAATGTCAAAGGTCATGGCAGATGGAGAGTTTCCTAGAGCAGGAAAGGGAATAGGGCATTTAGTCATCACAATGAGAGCAATGCTTCAAATGTTCACAGTCATTTTGGTTAGGCAACACAAGCATTTTTTTGGGGCTCTGCTAAAAACAAATGAGTATGTTGAAAAAAGGCTGTACAGAAATGATGACTGGAGCTGTGCCCCTTTCTGTCCAATAATGTAATTTCTGAAAAATATTTCTGTCCTTTTAGGGAACCCCTTTTGGCTTAAGAGCAACACCAGAGTTAAAAGCCGTATAGCCTCTTGCTTACTCTGTGTATTAAATAGAGCTTTGGGCTAAAGGAGAGATACACTATATGACCAAAAAAAGGTATGTGGACACCTCCTCATCGAACATCTCTATAACAGCCTCCACTCGTTCCACTAGATGTTGGAACATTGCTGCGGGGACTTGCTTCCATTCAGCCACAAGAGCATTAGTGAGGTTGGGCACTGATGTTTGGTGATTAGGCCTGGTCGCAGTCAGCATTCCAATTCATCCCAAAGGTGTTTGATGGGGTTTAGGCCATGCCTGTGTGCAGGCCAGACAAGTTCTTCCACACCGATCTCCACAAACCATTTCTGTATGGAAATCACTTTGTGCACAGGAAACAGGAAAGGGCCTTCCCCAAACTGTTGCCACAAAGTTGGAAGCACAACATTGTCTACAATGACATTGTAAATCAAATCAAATAATATTTTATTGGTCACATACACTTGATTAGCAGATGTTATTTTGGGTGTAGCGAAATGCTTGTGCTTCTAGCTCCGACAGTGCAGTAATATCTAACAAGTAACATCTAACAATTTACACAATCTATACCCAATACACACAAATCTAAGTATGAATCAATTGAGACTATATACATATGGACGAGCGATGTCAGAGCAGAACGAACTAAGATACCGTATAATAGTATAGAATAGAGTATATACATATGAGATGAGTAATGCCAGATGTGTAAACATTAAGTAACTAAGATACCATATAATAGTATAGAATACAGTATATACATATGAAATGATTAATGCAAGATATGTAAACATTATTAAGTGACTAAGATACTGTAGAATAGTATAGAATACAGTATATACATATGAGATGAGTAATGCCAGATATGTAAACATTTTTAAAGTGACTAGTGTTCCATTCCTTAAAGTGGCCAGTGTTCTCTAGTCTATGTCTATAGGCAGCAGCCTCTATTGTGCTTGTGATGGCTGTTTAACAGTCTGATGGCCTTGAGATAGAAGATGTTTTTCAGCCTCTCGGTCCCAGCTTTGATGCACCTGTACTGACCTCGTCTTCTGGCTGATAGTGGGGTGAAGAGGCAGTGGCTCAGGTGGTTGATGTCCTTGATGATCTTTATGTCCTTCCTGTAACATCGGGTGGTGTAGGTGTCCTGGAGGGCAGGTAGTTTGCCCCCGGTGATGCGTTGTGCAGACCTCACTACCCTCTGGAGAGCCTTACGGTTGAGGGCGGAGCAGTTGCCGTACCAGGTGGTCATACAGCCCGCCAGGATGCTCTCGATTATGCATCTGTAAAAGTTTGTGAGGGTTTTAGGTGACAAGCCAAATTTCTTTAGCCTCCTGAGGTTGAAGAGGCTCTGTTGCTCTGTCTGTGTGGGTGGTCCATTTCAATTTGTCAGTGATGTGTACACCAAGGAACTTGAAGCTTTCCACCTTCTCCACTGCAGTCCTGTCGATGTTAATAGAGGGGTGCTCCCTCTACTGTTTCCTGAAGTCCACGATCATCTCCTTTGTTTTGTTGACGTTGTATGCTTTAGCGTTAAGATTTCTCTTCACTGGAACTAAGGTGCCAAGCCAGAACCATGAAAAACATCCCCAGACCATTATTCCTCCTCCACAAAACTTTACAGCTGGCATTATGTATTGGGGCAGGTAGCGTTCTCCTGGCATCCGCCATACCCAGATTCATCCGTCGCACTACCAGATGGTGAAGTGTGATGGATCCCTCCAGAGAATAGGTTTTCACTGCACCAGAGTCTAATGGTGGCGATTTTTACACCACTCCAGTCAACGTTTGACATTGCACATCGTGATGTTAGACTTGTATGTGGCTAGTCGGCCATAGAAATCCAATTCATGAAGCTCCCGACTAATATTTGTTTTTTGTTTTTTGGGGGGGCTGGATGGTTCCAGAGGCAGTTTGGAACACAGAGGACAGATGATTTTTATGCCCTTCAGCACTCGGTGGTCCTGTTCTGTAAGCTTGCGTGGCCTACCACTTTGTGGCTGAGCTGTAGTTGCTCTAACACATTTCCACTTCCCAATAACAGCACTTACAGTTGAACGGGGCCGCTCTAGTAGGGCAGAAATTTGACTAACTGACTTGTTGTAAAGTTGGCATCCTATGATGGTTCCACATTGAAAGTCACTGAGCTCCTCTTTAAGGTCATTCTAATGCCAATGTTTGTCTATGGAGATTGCATGGCTGTGTGCTCGATTTTATACACCAGTCAGCAACGGGTATGGCTGAAATAGCCAAAACCACTTATTTGAAGGGGTGTCCACATACTTTTGTATATATAGTGTATTATACATGCTATTGACAGTGGACACTCCATTCTATCCAAACTCCATACTCTGTACAAGACTGTATTTGTTCAAGGTCTGTCATGTCTGATTAGGTGGGCTCGGAAGTATCTTCCCCAGTCACTTTGGCATCTGTTTACTTTGGAAAGCAATGGGCTATGAGAGGGTTGTTGTGAGCCTGGTTACCCTTTATAATAACCGCCTAGTTACTTTCATGAATAAACGGTAGGTTTAGGGTCCTGGAGATGCAGTGATTGGACATGTGTATGGTGTCCATATTAGGACAGCCTCATGGACACCAATTGGACATATTTATTGTCTGATATGGCTATTGTTCACGCTTAAACACTTAAAAAATCTATTATAATAAATGTTATACAAACTTATGAATTTGAAAATAAATGCTTTCAAATAAATACTAATACACTCATCCTTATTCATGAAAGCTCTTATAAAGTGTTATTTCTAAAACAGATCCCCTTTTAATCTCATACTCTCAAACAAACTTGAGTTAATCAGAGCGTGTAGGACATTCTAACCCACAACACAAACTGTCTTCTTTAATCTCTCTGAGTCCTGCAGGATTGAGAGGGCCTTTGTGGGTTGTTTACACGCCACAGTCCTGGGTCATGTCCAGTAGGAAGAACATTTTTTTGAAAGGAAGAGGTAACTTCCTGAACTTGTCCAATAAGAAACGCTTGTTTAGGCCTACATTTTAAAATGGACCCAGGAGTGGTGGCCTGTCTACGGAGAGCTACTGAGAAGTCTCTCTCCACTGTCACCATGCTGCAATTGAGACAAAGTTCAACCATGTGCAACCCGTCACTTAACAACACACATGCCCATTTGCCAGCCCATCTCACATTGCATACCTATTTTAAGGAAAAAGGCACAACGCTGGAAAGAGGCACAACTCAGACACTTCATTCAGGATAAAGTGGAGTTAGCCTGCCCAGGAGCAGGTTAAAGCTGAAGGATTTCTTGCCATAGAAATGTACCTGCATGGGTAAAAGGTGAGAAACCTTGGTGTCAACGGTTATCCCAAGTTGAACTCAGAATTTACCAAAGTTAGCTCGCTAACTCCTCTATCCCACGAAGAAGTATACCCCTGAGATCATGACATGGAATAACAACAGATAAATAATCTTTAGGTGACCACAACAATGGATACTTTGTCCTGGACTAAATTAAATTGTGCCCACATATAGAATTCCTCCATTACATCTGACTAAATTCAAGTTCAACCCTCTCCTGTAGCACTTCCAATGTCCAGTATAAGATAACACTTCAAAAATGTGCATGAGGATCTGCACAGCAAAAGTGGTTAATCATCTGTAATGTTATAACTATTAGTGTTCAATACTTTTAACACACACAGTGTTATTTTAACCCTCTAGTTTTTAAACACGTTTTAAAAATGTACACTCAAAAATGTCTATAGCTACCACGTTTGGTTACTTGAAAGTTGTGGGAACGTTCGTTTTTGGTTTCACATTGGTTCTAGGAACAAAGCCATACGTTTCCTGACCAGTAAAACTGAATGTGTTCTAAGACCATTTGAGGAATTTTCGTGCATAGCTGGTTCTCAGCGGTGTCCTGGGAATCGCACCAAAATTATCACAGACAAATAGGACAAATACTTTAGCGAACCAAATAAAGCACAGTCACCACCAAAACAGTCAGAGTTGTACATTTTTTGGGAGTGCTTTGGGGGGTTTTGTACTGAAAAGGGAGCAACTCATATCTCTTTTGGATATGGATATGCATGTACAGTAAAACCAAACAACACTACATGTATTTATACTTTTTCGACAACAGAAATCCGTCCCTCCCTAGCAAGGCTCCCTATCTCTTTTTCCTTTTACTTGTAATGAATGAATGAACAAACAAAACAGGGAGAATAGAAAAGCTTGAAAGCGAAGCGCCTCTAAATATATTTGTCTAGATAGCGCAGCAGATAAAAAAAGAAAAGCATCTTCATCTTCCAAGAAATCTCAGTCGGCGAGGAAAGACCATCGCCACTACAGGAATGTCATTAACGATGTGTTATTGGTTCCTGACAATTCATTCAGAGAAGACAGTAGTGCTGATTGCTGTGAGAGGTGGCAGGCGCCTCTCTCTCTCTCTGTCCCCTCCCTTCTCACTATTTTGGTCCTCTCCCTCTCTCTCTCTCTTTCTCTCTTGGTCGCCCTCTTTTTCTCTTTCTCTTTATTCTCTCTCTTTTTCTCCCTCTCTATCCTCTCTCTCTCTCTCTCTCTCTCTCTCTCTCTCTCTCTCTCTCTCCCTCTCTCTCTCTCTCCCCGATCCCCATATCCACTTATAGCCTCCACAGTAATTATTTGGCCCCATATTTGGATGAATGAAGTGATTATGTACGGTTAGAAACCCCGCAGGTATGTCGGTCGGGCCCTTCGACACCCCCCCACCGGCGCATCGTTAATGCCCCCCTAATTTCACCAGCACTTTTTTTAATCCAAGGTTCATACAAAAGGGTGGTTATTTAAAGCACCAAGCCATTATGCACATTTATGTAAGCAAACAAGCAGGAGAAGAATGTGCTTGTCACATGCTGGTTGCGCCGCTCTGCTGCCATACACGATGGCCATCCCACAATCAGGAGAGCCTCCAGAATCAGAGCATCCGCCTCGTTGCGGTGACGTGCAGCGCATGAGAGCACACTGTTGCAGGTGGAGGGGATACATGTTGTAGTTCTGATGCATTGTATTAAAACTCTCCTATTGTTGTTTTCGCATCGTTGTCTGATCTCATCTCTGATTCATCCACTTCACACCTGCATATGAAAATTCCCAACTGTAGATGTGAACGTGGTTGACGTATTTCAATCAAGTGGTTGACCTGCTGTTGTAAAATTCTGAAAACCCGTGCCTAAAATGCAAAAACGTGTCTACTTTCAGTTCCTACGCGCTGAAGTTACAACACTTAAACTTTTATCCATCACTTCTTTCGTCATACATTAGGATACAGTTGTACCGTGAAGTTCTGTATCGATACAAATGTAAAGTGCCACTAGACTTCACCAGCCAAACGCTGGGTATAAATTCAACTGGGTTTAGGTCTCATTCAGAGACTGATCTTGTGGTAGCGTTGGTAGGACGACAGTAGCTTTAAGGCCGATTTTCCCCCGACTGCCAGACAATTGATTCCCTGCAAACTCCCTGCCTAGGAATTCCCACAGCCAACAGCCCAGGTTTTTTTATACACACAATTACCAGGCGATTCAATCAAGCAGTATGCGGTACATTGGTTAATAGACCAATAACAAAGAAAGTTCCAAACCTCTGCCAATAACAGTTTTCAGGCCCCCCACCAACTCAGAGCACTCCAAGCTAAATTCTTGCAAGATAAATATTTTTGTGGCAAAAGTCATTTTAATTTGAATGGAAATCTATTACAGTAAGGTACTTAATTGTAACCCAGAAATTATTTGATATTGATATTTATGCTTACCCTAACCATAGCCCTAACCTCAACCCTTGCCGCAATCCTTGTTTTAAACCTAACCCTAGCAAGCAGTTGCTTATCAACAGATTGTTTGCTGATAGATTGACCATCTGTAGATCATCTATATGGGACTATACAAATAAAGTGTGACCCAAGTCACTACCACGTTTAAATCGGCAAGACCAACAAAGTGTGACCGAATTCGCTACCCTGTTTAAATTGACAAGACCTACAGCAGAGAAATGTATATGATTTTCCTGGATATGGCTATGGAGAAATGAATTGTTACCATTGATGTGCCCGCACACATACACACTAACTCCAAGAGAGGAGGATGGAGGAACAGGCAGATGCATGCACACACTAATACTCATGGTTATTGACACACTCACTAACACACAGTTTATTGAGCATTTGAGAGAATAATAATTTAGTCATGAATTATAGTCCATCTTGAACTACATTTATACACATCTAGCATGTCACATAATTTACAATTCCTTGTTCTTAATCTCATACCAACATTTCATGTAACCTTTATTTAACCTGGCAAGCCGGCTAAGAACAAATTCTTATTTCCAATGATGACCTGGCAAACATATTTTGCAAAATCCTTAAGTGCCCTCTAGTTGCTGAGCACACACTGAAATAATTTTGAGTCAAAAGCCGCATTCAACACTCGCTTAAGCGTGGGGAACTCGTGCTAGCTAAGGATGCCAAGGCACGTGGGTAGTCGGTGCGCATAACCCCCGAATGAAGAAATTGCAAAGGGACGTCAATAGTTTAATCTAAGCCGTGTTGACTACAAGTTCGAAGAGAAAGCCTTAAGCACCACAGACACACATCAATATTGAAACAGACCCAAACCCAGGCACACACATTTTACACATGCAGGTAGCACGTTATTTAATTGCCCGCTTGCATACTTTTAATTACATTTTTAAATCATCACTGTATATCTAACACATCACATGTGTTTATTTCATGAAAACAAATTCAAATTTATATTTTAATAATTTATTTCCACGAGCCTCTTTTTGCCATTGGAAATGCTCAGTTTGATCGTGATGATACAAATGTAAATATATTTACCTACACAGCACTGATAAGTCGATAGGATCGTCTAGACACTAGAGCCTACTCAGCTTAGACCTTCAAAGTAGGAGGATGCATATGCAAATAAAAGATGACTGGTCATTGGTCAGAATAATCAGATCAGATTGTGAAAAATTCCATCCCACCTAAACAGGCTGAAATTCCAGGAGGTTTATTTAAGGCTCTTAAAACTAAAAGGGTTTTATCATAAATTTCACAATTTCAGGGTGTTATTTCAACCTCATAGTGTGAAAATATTATTTTAAAAGATTGAACATTTTTGGGACTGCACTGCCCTTTTAAACAACAGTTTCCACGGGTTTACCTGATATTTATCAGGAAATAATTATGTGATAACAGTGAGTACTTTCAGGTACTATAACAAAGGATTAATGGTGCTGAGTGGTGCTTCTTTAAATGAATCAAACAAATCAAGAAAGTAATTGATGTTATTACTGTAACTGCCAACCAAACAAACATACAGAGGCACACAAAATCGCTGACTCACCTGGCTCGGCAAAGGTAATGATTTCGGAGGGCGGCTCGGGCAGCGCCGCCCACTCACCGCCAGCACCTCCCGGTCCCTCCTCCTGGATCTCCACACTGCCGTCCTCACCCACACGGCCAACGTGTAGTTTCTTGATGGCGTTGAGTAGGGCAGCGCGTGGCACCGGGTGCGTGACGTTAGGCCGTGCACTCAGGTGGAGCATGTTGAGGATGTGCCGCTTCACCGCTTCCACCATGTCCGTTTGGCCCGAAGTCCGAGCCACAGATTCAGATGCTGATTCAAATCCAGGAGGGACCGGGTCATAAACCCTCGTCATCTGGGCCAGCACACAGGACGGACAGTTGGTCACCTGGGTCTCCTCCACCAGCCCCTGCTCTGGCATGGCCACATCCACAGCTGCCAGAGGTCCAGCCAAAGTAGGGGATCCACATCCTGTCTGAAGCCTGGCGAGAAGCAACGCCAGCACCCCGGCAAACGCAGCTAACAAGGGCATCCTGTGCCACAGAATGCCGACTCACACACGTGCACACAATATTTGGAGAAGGGTGAGTAGAGGACAGCAGCACACCGGACAGCTCTCCTCACCTTATCTCTCCCGATTCACAAGGTGTTGATGGGGTTTCACAGACAACAACAAAGCACTTGTGTGGGAGACAAAAATAACAAGTTTGAGAAAGTACAATCCTTCTCTGAGTGAGGTGCTGCTAGCTTCAAAAAGTTGGATGTTGGAAAGTAGAGATTTGAGACCAGGCAATGCCCTTGTATTACTTAAGCACTTTACCCCACTACTATCTTTACTTGGTCCTCACAAACCAGGTCTTTGCTCCAGTCCTCATAAACCACTTCTCCTATCAATTCCAGAAAAGCAAGCTCTCTGCTTTGTAAAACCATTCCTCTTGTTTTGTCCAGTTGGAAAAATAAGGTTTTACTGTATAAAAACAGAATATCTTGTCCAGTCTTTGTAAAAATTAAGTGTTTGGGAGAGTGTGTACTCTAGTTTAGTCCTTGCAAAAAGAAGTGTGGTGGTGTCCTGTCCTGCTGATATGCACAGCACTGGAGAAGCATCAGAGAGCTCACTATATCGGAGTTGAATGGCTTTGTCGATGTGGGCAGGGTTAGAGTGCCTCTCACTCTCACCACTCTCTCTTTTGCCTCTCACTATAATTATACCTCCCGCCCTTCCTTTATCCCTCCCTCTATACCCCCCATTACTACTGTGTGTTTCATTACTTCTGAATCACAACTATGTGTTCATCCTTTTCAATTTTAACTAACAAGTTCAACTTCAGGCAAACACAAGAGTCAGTCAGGTCACCTCCACAAGTTAGTCTATGTTTTTTGCTTGAAATTTCTTTCTTTGTTTTGCTATCTTTCTATATAGTGTCTGCATTGGATGGTTTTTGTAGCATGTTTGTGGGGTTTTCTTGCACGTCACGATGGAGGAGGCGGAAGAGGCACTGTGTGCGCACTGAGTCTCCCTGATTCATTCATACCACACACCACCACACACACAGACGTGTTCAGCCTCATCCACATTTTCACACACACACCCCAGCAAGCACATAACGTTCTGAGAACCATATGGTTCTTAGAGCTTGGGGAGAGCATGGTTGTCCTATGGTTATTTTGCATAAACCTTCCCACAGCTTTCTGGGAATGGTGCAGGATAGTTGCTTGGCTTTGGAACATTCTCAGCACATTTAACGAACTTCACAAAAAAACAAGTACTTTCTTACTTTACTTTTCCTAAAAGTTCAAACATGGTTACATTTAAATTCAGTTTTGGTAATGTTCTAGGAACGTTCTCCAACTGGTTTGACAAAGAAATAACGTTTTTCTGTGGGATATTTCGTGGCTCTTTTTAAAGTCATGTTCTCAAATTGTTCTGAGAACTTTAAGAAAACCACAAGAACACTTTAGTAACGTTCAGAGAACGCTCTAAGAATGTTATTTAAAAACGTATACATTCAGTTCTCAGCATCAACAAAACGTGTGGTCAGGTGTGTTCTTAATGAGTGCATGTTTATTTTGAAATTGGTTCTGTTTGAATAGACTAAAATGAACAGCTTTGTTTGAGTAAAAAATAATAATAATAACATGGGATGCTAGTTCCACCCTGGTGGCACAGTGGACTAAGTCTGTGGATAGAGAACAAAAGATCATAGGTTTGACCCTACTGATGCCGTGCCACAATAACAAATAAATGTGATTGCATGATTAATGTCTAAGCAAATTAATTCCCATGTGTCCTATCTGTGCTTGGTGTTCAACACAGTTAAACTAAGCTAGAAGTGTTATTTAATTACCTTCAAATAACCTACAATTTTCATTCTCAGAACGTTAATAAAACCATAGTAAAATATTCTTAGAACGTCCCTGAAACCTAAAAATCTATGTTCCTAGAAAAGGTGAAATGTTCACTTCTGTTCTCAGAATGTTAAATAGTTTTTCCTTTATACTGGTGAGGAAACGTTTGGCTTTGCTCCCAGAATCAATGGGGAACCAAAAACGTACATTCCCACAACTTCCAAGGAACCAAATGTACTAGCTGGGATAAACCGGGCATGCCCACTGACTGGTCTCAGTTCCAGTTACAAAACACACACACAGGTAAGCTATATTCATTACATACCTAGTGTCATCGTACCACTGATTTCACGTTAGATGGATTCTCTAGGGAATTTGTCTTCGACCCAGTTTCAAGTTTTAAGGTCACATGCACAAGTACAGCGAAATGCCTTTCTTGCAAGCTCTAAACCCAACAACGCAGTAGTCAATATCAATGTAGTACCCAAGACTCAATGTAAAGGCCTCTAGGGGGTAGTCCCCAGAGGCCTTTACAAATCACTGTTATGGTGGGATTTGGTCCACAAGACCTGGGCTCAAATAGTCAATATTTTTTATCAAACACTTTGAGCGTTTTATTGAGCCTGCGTTTGCTTCTATTTGGGACTATTCAATTGGCTCCATTGCACCAAGCAAGTTCATTCAAGCTTAAAATCAAATCAAATCAACTTATATTTGTCACATAGACATGGTTAGCAGATGTTAATGTGAGTGTAGCGAAATGCTTGTGCTTCTAGTTCCGACAATGCTGTAATAACCAACGAGTAATCTAACCTAACAATTTCCCAACAACTACCTTATACACACACAAGTGTAAAGGGATGAAGAATATGTATATAAAGATATATTTACATTTACATTTAAGTCATTTAGCAGACGCTCTTATCCAGAGCGACTTACAAATTGGTGCATTCACCTTATGACATCCAGTGGGACAGTCACTTAACAATAGTGCATCTAAAACTTAGGGGGGGGTGGGGTGAGAGGGATTACTTAACCTATCCTAGGTATTCCTTAAAGAGGTGGGGTTTCAGGTGTCTCCGGAAGGTGGTGATTGACTCCGCTGTCCTGGCGTCGTGAGGGAGTTTGTTCCACCATTGGGGGGGCCAGGGCAGCGAACAGTTTTGACTGGGCTGAGCGGGAGCTGTACTTCCTCAGTGGTAGGGAGGCGAGCAGGCCAGAGGTGGATGAACGCAGTGCCCTTGTTTGGGTGTAGGGCCTGATCAGAGCCTGGAGGTACTGAGGTGCCGTTCCCCTCACAGCTCCGTAGGCAAGCACCATGGTCTTGTAGCGGATGCGAGCTTCAACTGGAAGCCAGTGGAGAGAACGGAGGAGCGGGGTGACGTGAGAGAACTTGGGAAGGTTGAACACCAGACGGGCTGCGGCGTTCTGGATGAGTTGAAGGGGTTTAATGGCACAGGCAGGGAGCCCAGCCAACAGCGCGTTGCAGTAATCCAGACGGGAGATGACAAGTGCCTGGATTAGGACCTGCGCCGCTTCCTGTGTGAGGCAGGGTCGTACTCTGCGGATGTTGTAGAGCATGAACCTACAGGAACGGGCCACCGCCTTGATGTTAGTTGAGAACGACAGGGTGTTGTCCAGGATCACGCCAAGGTTCTTGGCGCTCTGGGAGGAGGACACAATGGAGTTGTCAACCGTGATGGCGAGATCATGGAACGGGCAGTCCTTCCCCGGGAGGAAGAGCAGCTCCGTCTTGCCGAGGTTCAGCTTGAGGTGGTGATCCGTCATCCACACTGATATGTCTGCCAGACATGCAGAGATGCGATTCGCCACCTGGTCATCAGAAGGGGGAAAGGAGAAGATTAATTGTGTGTCGTCTGCATAGCAATGATAAGAGAGACCATGTGAGGTTATGACAGAGCCAAGTGACTTGGTGTATAGCGAGAATAGGAGAGGGCCAAGAACAGAGCCCTGGGGGACACCAGTGGTGAGAGCGCGTGGTGAGGAGACAGATTCTCGCCACGCCACCTGGTAGGAGCGACCTGTCAGGTAGGACGCAATCCAAGCGTGGGCCGCGCCGGAGATGCCCAACTCGGAGAGGGTGGAGAGGAGGATCTGATGGTTCACAGTATCGAAGGCAGCCGATAGATCTAGAAGGATGAGAGCAGAGGAGAGAGAGTTAGCTTTAGCAGTGCGGAGCGCCTCCGTGATACAGAGGAGAGCAGTCTCAGTTGAATGACTAGTCTTGAAACCTGACTGATTTGGATCAAGAAGGTCATTCAGAGAGAGATAGCGGGAGAGCTGGCCAAGGACAGCACGTTCAAGAGTTTTGGAGAGAAAAGAAAGAAGGGATACTGGTCTGTAATTGTTGACATCGGAGGGATCGAGTGTAGGTTTTTTCAGAAGGGGTGCAACTCTCGCTCTCTTGAAGACGGAAGGGACGTAGCCAACGGTCAGGGATGAGTTGATGAGCGAGGTGAGGTAAGGGAGAAGGTCTCCGGAAATGGTCTGGAGAAGAGAGGAGGGGATAGGGTCAAGCGGGCAGGTTGTTGGGCGGCCGGCCGTCACAAGACGCGAGATTTCATCTGGAGAGAGAGGGGAGAAAGAGGTCAGAGCACAGGGTAGGGCAGTGTGAGCAGAACCAGCAGTGTCGTTTGACTTAGCAAACGAGGATCGGATGTCGTCGACCTTCTTTTCAAAATGGTTGACGAAGTCATCTGCAGAGAGGAGGAGGGGGGAGGGGGCGGAGGATTCAGGAGAGAGGAGAAGGTGGCAAAGAGCTTCCTAGGGTTAGAGGCAGCAGCTTGGAATTTAGCGTGGTAGAAAGTGGCTTTAGCAGCAGAGACAGAGGAGGAAAATGTAGAGAGGAGGGAGTGAAAGGATGCCAGGTCCGCAGGGAGGCGAGTTTTCCTCCATTTCCGCTCGGCTGCCCGGAGCCCTGTTCTGTGAGCTCGCAATGAGTCATCGAGCCACGGAGCGGGAGGGGAGGACCGAGCCGGCCTGGAGGATAGGGGACATAGAGAGTCAAGGGATGCAGAGAGGGAGGAGAGGAGGGTTGAGGAGGCAGAATCAGGAGATAGGTGGGAGAAGGTTTGAGCGGAGGGAAGAGATGATAGGATGGAAGAGGAGAGAGTAGCGGGGGAGAGAGAGCGAAGGTTGGGACGGCGCGATACCATCCGAGTAGGGGCAGTGTGGGAGGTGTTGGATGAGAGCGAGAGGGAAAAGGATACAAGGCAGTGGTCGGAGACTTGGAGGGGAGTTGCAATGAGGTTAGTGGAAGAACAGCATCTAGTAAAGATGAGGTCGAGCGTATTGCCTGCCTTGTGAGTAGGGGGGAAGGTGAGAGGGTGAGGTCAAAAGAGGAGAGGAGTGGAAAGAAGGAGGCAGAGAGGAAAGAGTCAAAGGTAGACGTGGGGAGGTTAAAGTCGCCCAGAACTGTGAGAGGTGAGCCGTCCTCAGGAAAGGAGCTTATCAAGGCATCAAGCTCATTGATGAACTCTCCGAGGGAACCTGGAGGGCGATAAATGATAAGGATGTTAAGCTTGAAAGGGCTAGTAACTGTGACAGCATGGAATTCAAAGGAGGCGATAGACAGATGGGTAAGGGGAGAAAGAGAGAATGACCACTTGGGAGAGATGAGGATCCCGGTGCCACCACCCCGCTGACCAGACGCTCTCGGGGTGTGCGAGAACACGTGGGCGGACGAAGAGAGAGCAGTAGGAGTAGCAGTGTTGTCTGTGGTGATCCATGTTTCCGTCAGGGCCAAGAAGTCGAGGGACTGGAGGGAGGCATAGGCTGAGATGAACTCTGCCTTGTTGACCGCAGATTGGCAGTTCCAGAGGCTACCGGAGACCTGGAACTCCACGTGGGTCGTGCGCGCTGGGACCACCAAAGTAGGGTGGCCGCGGCCACGCGGTGAGGAGCGTTTGTATGGTCTGTGCAGAGAGGAGAGAACAGGGATAAACCGACACATAGTTGACAGGCTACAGAAGAGGCTACGCTAATGCAAAGGAGATTGGAATGACAAGTGGACTACACGTCTCGAATGTTCAGAAAGTTAAGCTACGTAGCAAGAATCTTATTGACTAAAATGATTAAAATGATACAGTACTGCTGAAGTAGGCTAGCTGGCAGTGGCTGCGTTGTTGACACTACACTAATCAAGTCGTTCCGTTGAGTGTAATAGTTTCTGCAGTGTTGCTATTCGGGGCTAGCAGGCTAGCTAGCAGTGTTGTTTACGTTACGTTGCGTTAAAAGAACGACAATAGATGGCTAGCGAACCTAGAAAATCGCTCTAGACTACACAATTATCTTTGATACAAAGACGGCTATGTAGCTAGCTAAGTAGCTAGCTACGATCAAACAAATCAAACCGTTGTACTGTAATGAAAATGAAGTGAAAATGTGATACAACCTGTGAATGCGACCGGGTAGTTGAGTTCTATACAGAAGACGTTGGCTAGCGTTGGCTAGCTGTTGGCTAGCTAGCAGAGTCACCTACGTTAAGGACGACAAATAGCTGGCTAGCTAACCTCGGTAAATTAAGATAATCACTCTAAGACTACACACTCTAAACCTAAACAACACAATTATCTTGGATACGATGATACGATGATACGAAGACAGCAAAGACAGCTATGTAGCTAGCTATGTAAATTAAGATAATCACTCTAAGACTACACACTCTAAACCTAAACAACACAATTATCTTGGATACGATGATACGATGATACGAAGACAGCAAAGACAGCTATGTAGCTAGCTATGTAGCTAGCTAACACTAAACTAATCAAGTCGTTCAGTTGGTACAGAACGGCATAGGCAGGATGCAGTAGATGGTATCGAGTACAGTATATATATACATACAAGATGAGCAATGTAGGGTATGTAAACACATAAAAGTGCCATTGTTTAAAGTGGCTAGTGATACAATATATAATATAATATATATGCCATTTAGCAGACGCTTTTATCCAAAGCGACTTACAGTCATGTGTGCATACATTCTACGTATGGGTGGTCCCGGGGATCGAACCCACTACCCTGGCGTTACAAGCGCCATGCTCTACCAACTGAGCTACAGAAGGACCATGATACATGTATTTGTCATGTTTTGTCTTATATTGTCTTGTCATTTTGCTTTCCCTTCTGTTCGTTTTCCCCCTGCTGGTCTTTTTAGGTTTGTTCCCTTTTTTCTCTCTCCCTCCCTCTCTCTCTTCTCTCTATCGTTCCGTTCCTGCTCCCAGCTGTTCCTATTCCCCTAATCTATCATCTAATCTTTTCACACCTGTTCCGTATCTTGCCCTCTGATTAGAGTCCCTATTTCTCCCCTTGTCTTCCGTTTCTGTCCTGTCAGATCCTTGTATATTGTTCACCGTGCTGTGTCTTTGTCTCGCCCTGTCGTGTCTTGTTTCCCTCAGATGCTGCGTGTGAGCAGGTGTCTGAGTCTGCTACGGTCGGTGCCTTCCCGAGGCAACCTACAGTTTATGGTCGAGTCTCCAGTCTGTCCTCGTCACTACGAGTGGAATTAGTTTTTTATGCTTTGTTTTCTGCTCCGATTTGTCTAGGAGTATTGCCTATTTCCTTTACTGGAATAAAGACTCTGTTTTCGCCAAGTCGCTTTTGGGTCCTCATTCACCTGCATAACAGAAGGATCCGACCAAAGAATGGACCCAGCGACTACAGACGCTCGTAACACTGCCGTCGAGATCCAAGGAGCCATGCTCGGCAGACACGAGCAGGAATTGTCTGCTGCTCGTCATGCCGTGGAGAACCTGGCCGCTCAGGTTTCCGACCTCTCTGGACAGTTCCAGAGTCTTCGTCTCGTGCCACCTGTTACTTCCTGGACTGCCGAGCCCCCGGAACCTAGGGTTAATAACCCACCTTGTTACTCCGGGCAGCCCACGGAGTGCCGCTCCTTTCTCACCCAGTGTGATATTGTGTTCTCTCTCCAACCCAACACATACTCTAGAGAGAAAGCTCGGGTTGCTTACGTCATATCACTCCTTACTGGCCGGGCTCGAGAGTGGGGCACAGCTATCTGGGAGGCAAGGGCTGATTGTTCTAACAATTACCAGAACTTTAAAGAGGAGATGATTCGGGTTTTTGATCGTTCAGTTTTTGGTAGGGAGGCTTCTAGGGCCCTGGCTTCCCTATGTCAAGGTGATCGATCCATAACGGATTACTCTATAGAGTTTCGCACTCTTGCTGCCTCTAGTGACTGGAACGAGCCGGCGCTGCTCGCTTGTTTTCTGGAGGGACTCCACGCAGAGGTTAAAGATGAGATTCTCTCCCGGGAGGTTCCTTCCAGTGTGGACTCTTTGATTGCTCTCGCCATCCGCATAGAACGACGGGTAGATCTTCGTCACCAAACTCGTGGAAGAGAGCTCGCGTTAACGGTGTTTCCCCGCTCCGCATCGCAACCATCTCCCTCCTCTGGCTCTGAGACTGAGCCCATGCAGCTGGGAGGTATTCACATCTCGAGTAAGGAGAGGGAACGGAGGATCACCAACCGCCTGTGCCTCTATTGCGGACTTGCTGGACATTTTGTCAATTCATGTCCAGTAAAAGCCAGAGCTCATCAGTAAGCGGAGGGCTACTGGTGAGCGCTACTACTCAGGTCTCTCCATCAAGATCCTGTACTACTATGTCGGTCCATCTACGCTGGACCGGTTCGTGTGCTACATGCAGTGCCTTGATAGACTCTGGGGCTGAGGGTTGTTTAATGGACGAAGCATGGGCTCGGAAACATGACATTCCTTTCAGACAGTTAGAGAAGCCTACGCCCATGTTCGCCTTAGATGGTAGTCATCTCCCCAGTATCAGATATGAGACACTACCTTTAACCCTCACAGTATCTGGTAACCACAGTGAGATTATTTCCTTTTTGATTTTTCGTTCACCTTTTACACCTGTTGTTTTGGGTCATCCCTGGCTAGTATGTCATAATCCTTCTATTAATTGGTCTAGTAATTCTATCCTATCCTGGAACGTTTCTTGTCATGTGAAGTGTTTAATGTCTGCAATCCCTCCCGTTTCTTCTGTCCCCACTTCTCAGGAGGAACCTGGCGATTTGACAGGAGTGCCGGAGGAATATCATGATCTGCGCACGGTCTTCAGTCGGTCCAGAGCCAACTCCCTTCCTCCTCACCGGTCGTATGATTGTAGTATTGATCTCCTTCCGGGGACCACTCCTCCTCGGGGTAGACTATACTCTCTGTCGGCTCCCGAACGTAAGGCTCTCGAGGATTATTTGTCTGTGTCTCTTGACGCTGGCACCGTAGTGCCTTCTTCCTCTCCTGCCGGGGCGGGGGGTTTTTTTGTTAAGAAGAAGGACGGTACTCTGCGCCCCTGCGTGGATTATCGAGGGCTGAATGACATAACGGTTAAGAATCGTTATCCGCTTCCCCTTATGTCATCAGCCTTCGAGATTCTGCAGGGAGCCAGGTTCTTTACTAAGTTGGACCTTCGTAACGCTTACCATCTCGTGCGCATCAGAGAGGGGGATGAGTGGAAAACGGCGTTTAACACTCCGTTAGGTCATTTTGAGTACCGGGTTCTGCCGTTTGGTCTCGCCAATGCGCCAGCTGTTTTTCAGGCATTAGTTAATGATGTTCTGAGAGACATGCTGAACATCTTTGTTTTTGTCTACCTTGACGATATCCTGATTTTTTCACCGTCACTCGAGATTCATGTTCAGCACGTTCGACGTGTACTCCAGCGCCTTTTAGAGAATTGTCTCTACGTGAAGGCTGAAAAGTGCTCTTTTCATGTCTCCTCCGTTACTTTTCTCGGTTCTGTTATTTCCGCTGAAGGCATTCAGATGGATCCCGCTAAGGTCCAAGCTGTCAGTGAGTGGCCCGTTCCAAGGTCACGTGTCGAGTTGCAGCGCTTTCTAGGTTTCGCTCATTTCTATCGGCGTTTCATTCGTAATTTCGGTCAAGTTGCTGCCCCTCTCACAGCTCTTACTTCTGTCAAGACGTGTTTTAAGTGGTCCGGTTCCGCCCAGGGAGCTTTTGATCTTCTCAAAGAACGTTTTACGTCCGCTCCTATCCTCGTTACTCCTGACGTCACTAGACAATTCATTGTCGAGGTTGACGCTTCAGAGGTAGGCGTGGGAGCCATTCTATCCCAGCGCTTCCAGTCTGACGATAAGGTTCATCCTTGCGCTTATTTTTCTCATCACCTGTCGCCATCGGAACGCAACTATGATGTGGGTAACCGCGAACTGCTCGCCATCCGCTTAGCCCTAGGCGAATGGCGACAGTGGTTGGAGGGGGCGACCGTTCCTTTTGTCGTTTGGACAGACCATAAGAACCTTGAGTACATCCGTTCTGCCAAACGGCTTAATGCACGTCATGCTCGTTGGGCGTTGTTTTTCGCTCGTTTCGAGTTTGTGATTTCTTACCGTCCGGGTAGTAAGAACACCAAGCCTGATGCCTTATCCCGTCTCTTTAGTTCTTCTGTGGCTTCTACTGATCCCGAGGGGATTCTTCCTTATGGGCGTGTTGTCGGGTTGACAGTCTGGGGAATTGAAAGACAGGTTAAGCAAGCACTCACGCACACTGCGTCGCCGCGCGCTTGTCCTAGTAACCTTCTTTTCGTTCCTGTTTCTACTCGTCTGGCTGTTCTTCAGTGAGCTCACTCTGCCAAGTTAGCTGGTCATCCCGGCGTTCGAGGTACTCTTGCTTCTATTCGCCAGCGCTTTTGGTGGCCTACTCAGGAGCGTGACACGCGCCGTTTCGTGGCTGCTTGTTCGGACTGCGCGCAGACTAAGTCAGGTAACTCTCCTCCTGCCGGTCGTCTCAGACCGCTTCCCATTCCTTCTCGACCATGGTCTCACATCGCCTTAGACTTCATTACCGGTCTGCCTTTGTCTGCGGGGAAGACTGTGATTCTTACGGTTGTCGATAGGTTCTCTAAGGCGGCACATTTCATTCCCTCGCTAAGCTTCCTTCCGCTAAGGAGACGGCACAAATCATCATCGAGAATGTGTTCAGAATTCATGGCCTCCCGTTAGACGCCGTTTCAGACAGAGGCCCGCAATTCACGTCACAGTTTTGGAGGGAGTTCTGTCGTTTGATTGGTGCGTCCGTCAGTCTCTCTTCCGGGTTTCATCCCCAGTCTAACGGTCAAGCAGAAAGGGCCAATCAGACGATTGGTCGCATACTACGCAGCCTTTCTTTTAGAAACCCTGCGTCTTGGGCAGAACAGCTCCCCTGGGCAGAATACGCTCACAACTCGCTTCCTTCGTCTGCTACCGGGTTATCTCCGTTTCAGAGTAGTCTGGGTTACCAGCCTCCTCTGTTCTCATCCCAGCTTGCCGAGTCCAGCGTTCCCTCCGCTCAAGCGTTTGTCCAACGTTGTGAGCGCACCTGGAGGAGGGTGAGGTCTGCACTTTGCCGTTACAGGGCACAGACTGTGAGAGCCGCCAATAAACGTAGGATTAAGAGTCCTAGGTATTGTTGCGGCCAGAGAGTGTGGCTTTCCACTCGCAACCTTCCCCTTACGACAGCTTCTCGTAAGTTGACTCCGCGTTTCATTGGTCCGTTCCGTGTCTCCCAGGTCGTCAATCCTGTCGCTGTGTGACTGCTTCTTCCGCGACATCTTCGTCGCGTCCATCCTGTCTTCCATGTCTCCTGTGTCAAGCCCTTTCTTCGCACCCCCGTTCGTCTTCCCCCCCCCCGTCCTTGTCGAGAGCGCACCTATTTACAAGGTACGTAGGATCATGGACATGCGTTCTCGGGGACGGGGTCACCAATACTTAGTGGATTGGGAGGGTTACGGTCCTGAGGAGAGGAGTTGGGTTCCGTCTCGGGACGTGCTGGACCGTTCGCTGATTGATGATTTCCTCCGTTGCCGCCAGGATTCCTCCTCGAGTGCGCCAGGAGGCGCTCGGTGAGTGGGGGGGTACTGTCATGTTTTGTCTTATATTGTCTTGTCATTTTGCTTTCCCTTCTGTTCGTTTTCCCCCTGCTGGTCTTTTTAGGTTCGTTCCCTTTTTTCTCTCTCCCTCCCTCTCTCTCTTCTCTCTATCGCTCCGTTCCTGCTCCCAGCTGTTCCTATTCCCCTAATCTATCATCTAATCTTTTCACACCTGTTCCGTATCTTGCCCTCTGATTAGAGTCCCTATTTCTCCCCTTGTCTTCCGTTTCTGTCCTGTCGGATCCTTGTATATTGTTCACCGTGCTGTGTCTTTGTCTCGCCCTGTCGTGTCTTGTTTCCCTCAGATGCTGCGTGTGAGCAGGTGTCTGAGTCTGCTACGGTCGGTGCCTTCCCGAGGCAACCTACAGTTTATGGTCGAGTCTCCAGTCTGTCCTCGTCACTACGAGTGGAATTAGTTTTTTATGCTTTGTTTTCTGCTCCGATTTGTCTAGGAGTATTGCCTATTTCCTTTACTGGAATAAAGACTCTGTTTTCGCCAAGTCGCTTTTGGGTCCTCATTCACCTGCATAACAGTATTACATAAAGATGGCAAGATGCAGTAGGTGGTATAGAGTACAGTATATACATATGAGATGAGTAATGCAGGGTATGTAAACCTTATATTAAGTGACATTGTTTGAAGTGGCTAGTGATACATTTTTTACATCAATTTTTCCATTATTAAAGTGGCTGGAGTCGAGTCAGTATGTTGGCAGCAGCCACTCAATGTTAGTGGTGGCTGTTTAACAGATTGATGGCTTTGAGATAGAAGCTGTTTTTCAGTCTCTCGGTCCCTGCTTTGATGCACCTGTACTGACCTCGCCTTCTGGATGATAGCATGGTGAACAGGCAGTGGCTCGGGTGGTTGTTGTCCTTGATGATCTTTATGTCCTTCCTGTGACATCGGGTGGTGTAAGTGTCCTGGAGGGCAGGTAGTTTGCCCCTGGTGATGCGTTGTGCAGACCTCACTACCCTCTGGAGAGCCTTACGCGGAAGAAGCTGCTGCGCCTTCTTCACCACGCTGTCTGTGGTGGACCAATTCAGTTTGTCCGTGATGTGTACGCCGAGGAACTTAAAACTTACTACCCTTTCCACTACTGTCCCGTCGATGTGGATAGGGGGGTACTCCCTCTGCTGTTTCCTGAAGTCCACGATCATCTCCTTTGTTTTGTTGACGTTGAGTGTTAGGTTATTTTCCTGACACCACACTCCGAGGGCCCTCACCTCCTCCCCGTAGGCCGTCTCATCGTTGTTGGTAATCAAGCCTACCACTGTAGTGTCGTCTGCAAACTTGATGATTGAGTTGGAGGCGTGCATGGCCATGCAGTCGTGGGTGAACAGAGAATACAGGAGAGGACTCAGAACGCACCCTTGTGGGGCCCCAATGTTGAGGATCAGCGGGGTGGTGATGTTGTTACCTACCCTCACCACCTTGGGGCGGCTCGTCAGGAAGTCCAGTACCCAGTTGCACAGGGCGGGGTCGAGACCCAGGGTCTCGAGCTTGATGACGAGTTTGGAGGGTACTATGGTGTTAAATGCTGAGCAGTAGTCGATGAACAGCATTTTCACATAGGTATTCATCTTGTCCAGATGGGTTAGGGCAGTGTGCAGTGTGGTTGCGATTGCATCATCTGTGGACCTGTTGGGGCGGTAAGCAAATTGGAGTGGGTCTAGGGTGTCAGGTAGGGTGGAGGTGATATGGTCCTTGACTAGTCTACAAACAGATATACAGAGCTGCTTCTTTCTATTCTGAACAGGGTTGAGATGAATTCCATTTCAATTCAGTCAAATTCAAGAAGCTAACTGAATTACAAAGACAATTTTCCAAATTTATTTTGAGGAAAATTGGACTTGGAATTTCAGTTTACTTCCTGGACTTGACTGAATTTAAATGGAATTTACCTCTACCCTGATTCCATTTTACTCTATTTTGACAAAGTAAAAATCCGTTGTTCTGCCCCTGAGCAAGGCAGTTAACCCACTGTTCCCCGGGCGCCGAAGACGTGGATGTCGATTAAATTGGGTTGGATTAAATGCGGAAGACACATTTCAGTTGAATGCATTCAGTTGTACAACTGACTAGGTATTCCCCTGTCACTTTTCCTTTATTTTGGCTATCTTAAATCATTCTCTGTAAACTGCCATTACTTTCTTTCTTTTTACATCGTCTTTCCCTCTTTACTCCCTGTGACCTCTTTTACCCCAAGCCTTTTTCTCTCCCAGGTGGTGGTTGTTGGTGTTACATAATCATCTTTGTAAAATTAGTTGTGTAAAATCTATAAAAGGCTTCTGTAATCCCAGCCAATGACTTGGAAGAGAGGACCCTTGCCCAGTGCTATACTCACTTCACTGACATCCTCTGTGCTAACGTGATGTGAGTAGGTGCCCGTTGCCCGAGCGTGATTTGGTAGTGGAACGTGTGACAGCAACGCCTCTCCAACAGTTGCCGCTCCAGCTGACTCATGGCACATGCATATCATTATCGTGCACCATCGGGTGTAAGCGTGGAGAGTGCTGTGCCATCCATTCATGATGAGCACTTATCGTTGTTATAGTCTGAGTATGAGTGGCATAGCCTAAAATAGACCCTTTGGAGTGGATGGAGAAAGAGTTGGCTCTAAATGTAGTAGTTCTTCATCAGGCAAATAACTGGCCAGGCTATAATGGACTTTGACTACGAGGAAATACTTAATCAAGCATTATGTGTATACTCATGAACGCCATTATACACTGAGTATACCAAACATTACGAACACCACATTGAGTTGCAACCCCCCAACCCCCTTTTGCCCTCAGAACAGTCTCAATTCGTCAGGGCATGGACTCTACATGGTGTTGAACGTGTTCCATAGGGATGCTGGCCCATGGTGACTCCAATGTCCCACAGTTGTGTCAAGTTGGCTGGATATCCTTTGGGTGGTGGACCACTCTTGATACACATGGGAAGCAGTTGAGTGTGAAAAACCCAGCAGCATTGCAGCTCTTGACACAAACTATCATACCCCGTTCAAAGGCAATTACATTTTTTGTCTTGCCCATTAACCCTCTGAATGTCACACACACAAAACAAATCAAAAACTTTGCCACATGCGCCGAATAAAACAAGTAGACCTTACCGTGAAATGCTTACTTATACAAGCCCTTAACCAACAGTGCAGTTCAATAAGAGTTAAGAATATATTTACCAAATAAACTAAAGTAAAAAACAAAATAAAATAAAAGTAACACAATAACAAGGCTATATACAGGGGTACCGGTACCGAGTCAGTGTGAGGGGGTAGAGGTAATTTGTACATCTAGGTAGGAGTGAAGTGACTATACAATTTAACCTGTCTCCTCCTCTTCATCTACACTGATTGAAGTGGATTTAACAAGTGACATCAATAAGAGATCATAGCTTTCACATGTATTCACCTGGGAAGTCTGTCATGTTCTTAATGTTTTGTATGTTTTGTAAGTGTAAAACTTAAACACACATGGTGTTATGTAGTCTTTATGTCAGGCATTATGAATCCTTATGTATACACCTTTGAAATAAAGTGTTATCAAATGTTCTAACGCACATATCCGGAATGGTTTGTCCGTGATTGGTATATAAAACCTGAAACCTCTCGTTTGATGTGTCACTGGTCTCTGGTGGTGCAGGACTTCCTCTCTAACAGGGGGTGGTGTGATGGGATTAGGGACTCCCTGGCATTCCTTTCTCCACCCACCCTGCCTTGTGACTCCCACCCAGATGGGGTGTGCTGGAGTAAGAGAGGTGGGAGGTTTGGGTGGTGAGTAGGAACTTCCAGGAGGGGGCTGAGGTGTGAGAGTGGCTTCACCTTGAGTGCGGCTCTCTACAATGGGTAAGCTGTGAGGATGCTTGATAGGGGGTGATGGTAGGGTGTTTTCATCCCACAGGACCAATTATGGGCCAAAACACAGTTATTAGCCAACCATCATCTGCAGTCCAGGAGCCCACACGACCATCAGGAGCCAGTTAGACAGTCCTCATAGAACATAGTTTGGGACGTCTTACGAACAGTAAATTAGTGGCAAATATCATGTAGTGTGAAAGGAGCTTAACAAGAAAAGCAAAAAAATCTATCTGTAGAGTATTTAATTAGCTCTGTTTCAAACCACGAAGCTGACTCATTTTTACCACACCTCTGCATTACTACCACGTGTTTTTCAAGCAAGCAGGATTTATATCTATCTACAGCTTGAGTGGGTTCCATTACACACTGATCTGTTGGAACTGTGACGCATGTTGATGATGTAATAGTCTGACATCACACCTCTGTTCCTGACTAAGGAGCCACCTTTGCGTTTATCTGCTCGTTAAAACGTGATTTACCATCCACTGCTATATGAACTATTGGCACCATGCAGAAACATGGCAGATGGCTGGTAACAGGAGGTATTGAGTCATTATAAGTGTAAATCTCTATTTTGTATTTTAGTGTATTACTGCTTTACAGAGACAAGTGAGTCAGTAAACTAGAGGAAACCCTCTGCGTTTCTCAATCTAAATACGTAAATGTAATTTGCATTGACTTTTTAACTCCCTCTATTCCTCTTGAAGATGTTTAGTATTTTACAGCTTAATGTTAGATGGGTCCTCATCCTCAAAGTAGTCTATATGCAAGGTTAAACTGTAATCCGTGGTTCAGCCACTGGCTAAAAGCAGCAGAATATTAGTTTGGCTTCCCCTTTAACAGATATTTTGTACCATTTTCACTGTGCTGAGCCAAACCAAGCCAAACTGTGCTGAGCTAGCCTGGTTACACATCCATGATAGTTGCTGAAACTATGCTGAAAAGGACAATGTGAAAGGAAAATATCTCAGTACTGTTTGGCATGATAGTGTGTAAAGGGTACAAGTGAATAATCCTGGTACCGCCAATCAAATGTGATGATTTCGCAATTGTTTTATACAAATGCTTTTCTCAAGTGCTTTATAAAAACCAGGCCTGAACAAATAAAAACACTAAGATACTTTCCTTTGCTGGTACACTGCAGCCAAAGAGAGCTCACCCATTTCTTTCCCGATTCACTTTGGTGACAACATGAGCAGCGCCATTGAGGGCTATCACAATGTCTTCTTCTTCTTCTCTATATATATATAGTATAATGGCATTCGCACAATTTTAATGTGCATGCCGCCACCTACTGTTGTATCTGGTTCGCTTCGACTGTTGAAAAACATTCAGATCAGGTTAGAGGGGGACATTCACCACAAAAGCTTCTTTAATGGTACTTTCTCCTTTAACTCGTTCCACTGCCTCTGCATAAGATATCTGATGGATAGCCCTGATCTCTGCCTCCGGGCACTCCGGAAACTCAGGATTGTCAATCTTCTTTATTCCGGTCTTCATACCTTCTGTAAACATTTTCTACATAACCATATCATTTGCAGTTCTCACATTGTAATGGCTTGGTCATGAACACACTCACCACATTTTGTACATATCCTAGCACCACATAGAACTCATTCCTTCAGTCAACCTCATTGGTTGGATTGAAGATTTTCTCAAGGCGCCCTCTTCCCCTGAAGCTTTGACAGCATACACCTTTATCACCCTCTGGTGGTTCAACCTGGAATCAGGGGTTGACGTAACATAGTAAAGGTAAACGTGTGTCCCTCCATTTAGTATGATACACTGCTCAAAAAAATAAAGGGAACACTTAAACAACACAATGTAACTCCAAGTCAATCACACTTCTGTGAAATCAAACTGTCCACTTAGAAAGCAACACTGATTGACAATAAATGTCACATGCTGTTGTGCAAATGGAATAGACAACAGGTGGAAATTATAGGCATTTAGCAAGACACCCCCAATAAAGGAGTGGTTCTGCAGGTGGGGACCACAGACCACTTCTCAGTTCCTATGCTTCCTGGCTGATGTTTTGGTCACTTTTGAATGCTAGCGGTGCTTTCACTCTAGTGGTAGCATGAAACGGAGACTACTTACAACCCACACAAGTGGCTCAGGTAGTGCAGCTCATCCAGGATGGCACATCAATGCGAGATGTGTCAAGAAGGTTTGCTGTGTCTGTCAGCGTAGTGTCCAGAGCATGGAGGCGCTACCAGGAGACAGGCCAGTACATCAGGAGACGTGGAGGAGGCCATAGGAGGGCAACAACCAAGCAGCAGGACCACTACCTCCGCCTTTGTGCAAGGAAGAGCACTGCCAGAGCCCTGCAAAATGACCTCCAGCAGGCCACAAATGTGCATGTGTCTGCTCAAATGGTCAGAAACAGACTCCATGAGGGTGGTATGAGGGCCCGACGTCCACAGGTGGGGGTTGTGCTTACAGCCCAACACGTGCAGAACGTTTGGCATTTGCCAGAAAACACCAAGATTGGCAATTTCGCCACTGGCGCCCTGTGCTCTTCACAGATGAAAGCAGGTTCACACTGAGCACGTGACAGAATGTGACAGCCGTGGAGAACGTTCTGCTGCCTGCAACATCCTCCAGCATGACCGGTTTGGCGGTGGGTCAGTCATGGTGTGGGGTGGCATTTCTTTGGTGGGCCGCACAGCCCTCCATGTGCTCGCCAGAGGTAGCCTGACTGCCATTAGGTACCGAGATGAGATCCTCAGACCCCTTGTGAGACCATATGCTGGTGCGGTTGGCCCTGGGTTCCTCCTAATGCAAGACAATGCTAGACCTCATGTGGCTGGAGTGTGTCAGCAGTTCCTGCAAGAGGAAGGCATTGATGCTATGGACTGGCCCGCCCGTTGCCCAGACCTGAATCCAATTGAGCACATCTGGGACATCACGTCTCGCTCCATCCACCAACGCCACATTGCACCAGACTGTCCAGGAGTTGGCGGATGCTTTAGTCCAGGTCTGGGAGGAGATCCCTCAGGAGACCATCCGCCACCTCATCAGGAGCATGCCCAGGCATTGTAGGGAGGTCTTACAGGCACGTGGAGGCCACACACACTACTGAGCCTCATTTTGACATGTTTAAAGGACATTACATCAAAGTTGGATCAGCCTGTAGTGTGGTTTTCCACTTTAATTTTGAGTGTGACTCCGAATCCAGACCTCCATGGGTTGATACATTTGATTTCCATTGATAATTTTTTTGTGATTTTGTTGTCAGCACATTCAACTATGTAAAGAAAAAAGTATTTAATAAGAATATTTCATTCATTCAGATCTAAGATGTGTTATTTTAGTGTTCCCTTTATTTTTTTGAGCAGTGTATATTTACCAAATATATCAATAAATACATATATTTGTGACATATACTGAAAGACAATATAAAACGCAACATGCAAAAATTTCAACAATTTTACATTTCATATAACGGAAATCAGTTATTAATGTAAGCCCTAATCTATTAATTTCACATGACTGAGCAAGGGCGCAGCCATGGTTGGGCCTGGGAGGCCATTGATCCACTAACTGGGGATCCAGGCCCAGATAATCAGAATGAGTTTTCCCCACAAAAGGGCTTTATTATAGACAGAAATACTCCCCAGTTTCATCAGCTGTCTGGGTAGCTGGTCTTAGAGGATCCTCAGGAGAAGAGGCTGATTGTGGAGGTCCTGGGCTGGAGTGGTCTGCGATTCTCTAAAATGGCGTTGGTGGCGGCTTATGGTAGAGAAATGAACATTCAATTCTCTGGCAACAGCTCGTGGACATTCCTGCAATCAGCATGCCAAATCCACACTCCCTCAAAACTTGAGAGATCTGTGACATTGTGTTGTGTGACAAAAGGCCACTCTAAATGTGCAGTTTGATTGTGCACCTGTGTAATGATCATGCTGTTTAATCAGCTTCTAGATATGCCACACCTGTCAGGTGGATGGATTATCTTTGCAAAGGAGAAATGCTCACTAACAGGGATGTAAACAAAATTGGAGGGAAATAAGCTTTTGTGCATATGGAACATTTCTGGGATCTTTTATTTCAGCTCATGAAACATGGGACCAAAGCTTTACATGTTGCGTTTATATTTTTGTTCAGTAAACCTTTTCCGTACACTTCGTAATCAATTTTAAATATTTCACCTATCACCTAAAAAATGTCTAAGAAATATATATTTGATGTCCCTCCCCCCCGTATGGGTGATTATTGAGTGCTTTTCTCAATAGTGTAGTGGAGTGTTGTGAGCATAACAGTATGTGGAAAAGAAAAACCCTTACAAATTATATTCTCAAGACTGAATAGAGCATGCTTTTTAGTCCAAGAGAAGGCTTGAGCAGGGTCCAGGAAACCGGCTCCTATTAGAGGCATCCAACCATATTGCTGTTACCAGTTTGGGGTGGCTTTGGACTCTTGCTGCCTCTGTCTGACTTCCCCAATAGGCCAAGTGTGCTTGTTTGTTGTAATGACCTAATGATGTATATCTTCAAATGTTTAAAAAAGTAATGTTGCGCTCATGGGAACGTCATTCCTTGAGCACCAGCCTACAGATATCTTGAAATCAAGTGCAATTTGCACATGAAAATGTCATTGGATATCTCAACAATCATCAACGGCCATCTTCAAACCCAGACCCAGACCCATCTATTTCCACAATACACACACAGAAACAAACAATTGGAGGGGTGGTCAATTGAAATAGGGTTTACGATCTGGCACTACCACACACAACAGAAAGAAAATACTTGCACCACACCACAGTAAGTTGTATGAGAAATGTTATATATTTTTATTCAATTATGAGCCGTTCTCCTCTCTGATTAATGGAATGAATGAGAATCGGTAGGTTATTTACATGTTTCCAGACAGTCCCCCCCAAAAGTGGAGGTGGTGAGGTGATGGAAGAAGCAGTTTTGTAGTGTAGAAAAAGCTGTTATCTTGAAGGCGAGGATGGGGGGAGGCCTTGCTGAGGGACACAAGCCTTGTGTAGAGCCCTCCGTTGAACGAAGTCTAAAAAAAAAGTCCAATGGGTCAAGTCTGGGCTTTCAGTTCCCATATCTACTATAGAACCGGCATCATTGCATTCTGGAAAAAAAACACTCAAGAATAGCCAGTACATTCCTCACGTGAAGCTGTGTTGTTTTAAAGTCAGGGCCTTTAAACATTTGGCAGGTGTAATAAACAAATATGTTATTTAATATGTTTGCTATATTACTTCTAGTCATCTGTAGTTTTATGGGTTACATCATTTTTTTCAAAATCTTGTAGGCTTTCATATGATATAAAGACAACTAGTCGGTTACTATAATAGGACACAGGAGGATACTAGCTGCCATAGTGGCCCTTTCTGAGACTGCTCTCTAATCTAAAACATGCGTTTTACCTGGGCAGGGGAAGAGGTCTCTATAGTCCTTGTACAGTACAGACTAACTGCTCCGGAGTGAAGTTTCCCCCAAGTGCAGAACGAGGATCGGCTTCCCCTCCATCAATCCTAACCTTAACCATTGGGGAGAAAATGCTAAACTGACCCAAGGTCAGCGTCTAGGGGCAACTTCACCTTACACCTCAAACTTGAAACAGGGATAATGTTTCACAATAGTGACACCCTGTTCATAATTTCACAGTTTAATCAATAATTGAGGTATTAGTTGTGGGGGAAAAGAGCATACCCATAGGTTCTTTAGAACCATAATAAGGGAGCACTGTATTAGAATAATCGTTTTTCTGATGTAGACTAATTAATTTCTTTAAAAAAAACATTTTTACAGGAGGTGGTGGTAAAAGAAAACAAAAATATATATATTTATATTTAAATATCTTTTATACTTTTTTATTTATATATGATTAAAAATGCAATCAAAATAATTCAAATAGTATTAGTGTTTTAAGTAAAGTTCAATATAGTTTATTATAACAAAATAGGCAGTTTACGGAGGGTTAAATATATGTTAAAATCTCATTGTACAATAAAGTTGTTACATTTTTGCGGACAAACCTAACGACACCTAAAAATGGCAGTCCCTTACTTTTGCATCTGTAAACGCACTCTCAAAAACAATTCAAAGGATCAAAGATGGTCATTTAAACAGCAAGACACAGCTTAAAAACTCTCCATAATTCTTACACTGATCTGATCTCAAACTCAAGTTCTAGAGGGTTTTAGTAGGAGCAATATCACATTTTGCTCATGAAAATGTCAATATTATTCCAAGAATCAAACACACATGTAGGATGCAAACGAGAATTACAACCATACAAACAGTAATGCTGTTTGCGTCACACAGTTCTAGTTAAGAGCGGAGGTCAGCGTTAAAACCCTTTGAATGGACACACTACACCCTCCAGGACTTGAGTTGAAGAACCCTGTTCAATCAAGTGCCGCACAAGAAACATCTGTGTGCCGCTCAAAGACACAAAATTCAATGGCTTTCTAACATGGATACACTGGTAAGGAGCGGGGGGGGTAAGTGAATACAACTGTGTTAAAAAAAAGACTACTATGATAAATATGTTGAAGGATGACGGTTTGGGGGGTAAAAGAAAGTGGAAAAAAGGTACTAAAAAGACATGCTGTTAAAGCTATCACGTGCAACGTTTTGCTTTATGTTTCCCCTACTTATAACCTAATGCCTTAACTTCCGTTGTCTTCGGACGAAAAAAAACTAGACTTAAATAGGAGGTACTATTAAGCCGTGAGCCACTAAAAAGTTATTTCACTTTCCTTTTTTCTTAGAAAGTCACCTCCTTTAAACATTAAGGAACTGTACCGTTTGAGAACAACATCATCTGCCCCTCTGTGCTTTGCTCTGCTGGTCTGGCTATTCGTTGTCAACATCACTGGCCGTCACTGTCACTTCTCGGTCCCAGCAGAACAGGGCATAAATCATAAATAAAAAGGAGAGGAGGACGACAGGGGAGTAGAAAGTGTTGTGACCTCTTCATAATTTCTCCTTGGATAGCACCCATATGAACAGGCCAGACTGTTCCTCTATGGTCTGCTTGACTTGCTCGTAGATCTCCTCCAAGGTGTCTCCTTGAACAATGGCTGAAAAAGACACAAAAAAGCTTAGTGGCTGGTTAAGCGTAGCTTCTCATCCAATAGCCTTTACATGCATCTACTTGCAATGCTGTGTCTACTCTGTTGTTTCCATTGTAATTTATTTGCTGTGAAGCCCCTTAAGATTTTCCTGTGTTAAAAAAGGGTGATATACACATAGAAATAAAGTAAACAATTAAATGTTAAACTAACCTTCCCATGTCATGCCAAGGACACAAAGAAAGGGGTTAGTTTGTCACCTGTAAAATGCTCAGCGAACTCCTGCTCCAGCTTGGTGGCTCTGTCAAAGGTCTTCCTGCTCTGCTCCTCCGTCAGCCTCTTATTCATCTCCCTGATAGAAAGGGAGAGAACAGCACAGTGAAAACCCTGTACACAACAGTGTGTCTAGATCCAGGTAGTAATTCCGGCAAGAACAACTAGCAGTCCAAAACAAATGTAGAAAGACACACAGATACCAGACCTAAAATTCTTTCTTATTTAAAAAAATGTATTTGCAGATTGCATGACAGGCTTTTGTGCCAGTTAAGCTCCAAACCGACAGAGCTAGTAGCAGCAACCATCAAGTCTGCAAAACTAAGCTGACAGTTGTACCAGGTGGATAAGCATCTACATCTGACAGAGAATCAGCTACCACTCACATGATGTTCTCCATAGACTTGGGTTTGATGAAAACAGAGATGGGATGGAGCTGGGCCAGCTGCAGCCTCTTGATGGCGTTGCCCGACACATCCAGGATGCAGTGTTTGCCCTTAGGGAGGGGAACAGAGAAATCTGGTGGGTGCAGTGTTGTCACGATACAGAAACACAAACCAGACTGAACTCTATGATATGCTTTATGTAAAATATTGTTTGCTGTGCCGGAGTCAGGAGTAGTTGCCCAAGCTTCCGAATCTGGACCACATATGCACCTTGGTGATGGGGGTTCGAGCCCCGTCTTGGCCACCTTCTGTCTATGTCCCTACTATCGGTCTCCCTCTACTGTCACAATTTTTTATTATGTGCTGTAGCTTGGAAAATAAAGACATGACTTTGGGTGACAACATAAGGCATAACTCCTATTAACTGGAGCATGATTTCACAGAGCCCTGAATGAGCACCTTTGCTTGGTGAAGGAACCTAAAGTTAAACAATGGCGACCCCTTTTAGCTACATGTACACTAGCCGTCAAAAATTTTAGAACACTTACTCATTCAAGGGTTTTACTTCATTTTTACTATTTTCTATAGTGAAGAATAATAGTAAAGACATAAAAACTATGAAATAACACACATGGGAACATGTAGTAACCAAAAATCCAAATAACAAAACCAAATATATTTTATATTCTTGAAATAGCCACCCTTTGCCTTGACGACAGCTTTGCACACTCTTGGTATTCTCTCAACCAGCTTCACCTTGAATGCTTTTCCAACAGTCTTGAAGGAGTTCCCACATATGCTGAGCACTTGGTTGTTGCGTTTCCATCACTCTGCAGTCTGACTCATCCCAAAACATCTCAATTTGGTTGAGGGATTGTGAGGGCCAGGTCATCTGATGCAGCACTCTATCACTCTCCTTCTTGGTAAAATAGCCCTTACACCGCCTGGAGGTGTACTGGGTCCTTGTCCTGTTGAAAAAATAGATAGTCCCCACTAACCCCAATCCAGATGGGATGGCGTATCGCTGCAGAATGCTGTGGTAGCCATGCAGGTTAAGTGTGCCTTGAATTCTAAATAAATGTCACCAGCAAAGCACCCACACACCATAACACCACATAAGGAGATCATCCGTTCACCCACACCGCGTCTCACAAACATACGGCGGTTGGAACCAAAGATCTCCAATTTGGCTCCACACCAAAGGACATATTTCCACCAGTCTAATGTCCATTGCTCGTGTTTCTTGGACCAAGCAAGTCTCTTCTTTTTATTGGTGTCCTTCAGTAGTGGTTTCTTTGCAACAATTCAACCATGAAGGCCTGATTCACACAGTCTCCTCTGAACAGCGGACGTTGAGCCAGTTTCATCATAGCACTTGATGGTTTTTGCGACTGCACTTGAAGAAGCTTTCACAGTTCTTGAAATGTTCTGTATTGACTGACCTTCATGTCTTAAAGTAATGGACTGTCGTTTCTCTTTGCTTATTTGAGCTGTTCATGCCATAATATGGACTTTTACCAAATAGGGCTATCTTCTGTATTATCCCTCCCCCATCTTGTCACAACACAATCAATTGGCTCAAACGCATTAAGGAAAAAAATTCCACAATTTCACTTAAGAATGCACACCTGTTAATTTAAATGATTTCCAGGTGAAGCTTGGCCATGAAGCTAGTGAAGCTAGTTTTGAGAACGCCAAGAGTGTGCAAAGCTGTTTGGTTCCAACCGCTGTGTCTTTATGAGACGCGGTGTGGGTGAACGGATGATCTCCGCATGCTTATTTCCCACCGTGCTGGTGACACACTATGATTTATTTAGAATTCAAGGCACACTTAACCAGCATGGCTACCACAGCATTCTGCAGACAATAAACCAGCCCATCTGGTTTGGGCTTGGTGGGACTATCATTTGTTTTTCAACAGGACAATGACCCAACACACCTCCAGGCTGTGTAAGGGCTATTTTACCAAGAAGGAGAGTGATGGAGTGCTGCATCAGATGACCTGGCCCCCACAATCTCCCAACCTCAACCAAATTGAGATGTTTTGGGATGAGTCAGACTGCAGAGTGATGGAAACGCAGCCAACAAGTGCTCATCATATGTGGGAACTCCAAGACTGTTGGAAAAGCATTCCAGGTGAAGCTGGTTGAGAGAATGCCAACAGTGTGCAGAGCTGTCATCAAGGGAAAGGGTGGCTATTTGAAGAATCTGTTTAACTTTTGTGTTTACTACACGATTCCATATGTGCTATTTCATAGTTTTGATGTCTTCATTATTATTATATGTAGAAAATAGTAAAAATAAAGAAAAACCCTTGAATGAGTAGGTTTTCTAAAACTTTTACCGCTAGTGTATCTATGCATATTCCTAAAAATCTAAGGGCATATTTATCTACTGGAAATTACTGGGCATCTTACAGACTGTTGCTTTTAAGGCTGAACACAAGCCTGTTACATCCAGGGTGGGGAATGCCTTGGTTGAAAGTACATCAATACAACCAGAAACGGCTGTTTTTTAACCAGTTTTTCCTGCTGTGGTGGGACTGCAGACAGTGAAGTTCCGTTAAGGATGGCCTTCTATTCGGTTCACATACCTTCTCTGACACCTCACGTACCGACTGTACACTGGTCCCGTACAGGTGGTTGTTGTACTGGCCCGCCTCGATAAACTTGTGGTCCTGGATGTCCTTCTCCATCTGCTCCCTGGACACCACAAAGTGGTAGTCCCTGGTGTCAAACTCATAGTCCCGCTTAGGTCTGGTTGTGTCTGGGGGGAAAGGAAAGGACCAGTGTTCGATGTATGGCGGAAACTCCCTCTTTCCCATCTTTACATTAATCAAATGTTTTTAAATGTGTGGGGAAGAGTGCAAAAGTCCCAAATTGCACTCTATATTGCACTGCTTTTGAACAGAGTATAAAAGAGTGCTATTTGGGATGCATATTTTGTGAGAATTAGTGAGAAGAGATCAACTCAGACTGTGTTGACTGCTTTATTCAGACTGTGTGACCAAATGGTTGGCCTGCAAGTAGAAACATTTCCTATTTTCACCATGAACAATGCATAAAGAGAAAATTACCATTGTAATGAATGGTGCATATTTTCTCAGCCAACAACTTGTGTTTGAGGAACTAAATAAACTGTAAAAGCACTGTCTTTTACCAGGGCAAACACGTAAGACAAGTAACTCACGGGGTACACAGGACCCAAATTTGTCGGGGAACTCCGATATCAGGTCGTCATTTACCCGATCCTTCATGGGACCGAGAATAATCACTGGACGGGTGTAGTTCACTGATGGGAGAACAAAAAGCCAACCGCTAAGATTGTGTTTGAAAAATCCAAACAGAGTCCAGCAATTCGGAAAAACATCACACTTCACAAAATTGTGTTTTTACACACCAACGCCTCCTGAAGCTTTACACATTGAAATCAAATGTAATTTAAATGTTAACAAGGCACCAAAGGAATTTGACTGTGATGGAGAAAAAGAAGCTCACCTTCCTGTTGACTGACTGGCTCGTACGACAGCACGTACTCCTCTTGACCACCTGAGAACAACGAGTGACCACAGAAGAACCATGCTTTCCATCATACAAGAATACAGAAAATAATTCCACTTTGATACTTTTCTGTATATATCTATATTGTTTGTTTTATGCTATGCAAGTGACGTAGTAGGTGGCCAATTTTGGCCTTCTCACTGAAACAGGAATGGAAGAGCTATTACCATTCAAACTAATTTTACGTCGAACATGTATCCCAACTTCATTAACTACTTGGGCCCTACAGCCCACGTTGGTTTGCCAATCTCAGAACTCAGAGAGCTTGCAAGCACAGCTTTTGAGGCATCAAAATTGAGCCGCGCGAAGAGCCCTGACATCTCAGTTTTCAATATTTAACAGGAGCACTCACTTCAGTTAGAGGGTGCGTTATCAGGGATATGAAAGTTGAGAGATGATGCACAACAACGGTCTCTACAACGAAATCACAATACCAACAACTATAAACAATATCGCAAGCGAAATGACTACCACTACAATCGACCTGATCGCTACATTCCTACACCCAACCCACACAAAGTAACAGGTAACAAAGGGTTCAATGATGATCAAACTGAAGACAAATGTTCCCTAAAAGTTCTGCTAAGTACAGACACGCAAACATTTTGAGAAAGAGGAAAAAGATCCGTCGCCATCACTAGGCTTGGATTTTCCGGAGAACAGCTCCACCAAAATTAACACCACTAGCGAGGATGTAAACTATCACTCAAAACCCTATCCAGGGCCCACTCGATCAAAAAACAAGCCCACGGGCTTTGACTTTAGACTCAGATACCAGTGTTGCGACGCACAAGGAAACATCGCAAAAGGCAATTCCACACAAACTCCGATAAGACTATCTGTTTTCACCATGAATACAAATAACGCATCACACCGTTGCGAACAATCACTCCACTTTGTGGGGAATATGACCACAAAACACATCTCTGAAAGTCGCTACCTGGAAACAGTCCTGGAGTACTGCTTAACCCATGATGCGCGAATTTATTCGGGCTCGACAATATCGCTTATCTCTCAAACATTATTTCATGATCTCAAAAGGGCTGTAACCCAAAAATGGAATGATGCGACACTAAACTCGCCTCTCACAATGAGACTCATGCTGAAACTACACTTCCAAATGTATCGCTTGTGTATGTACCAGCCTCGAAACTGAACCCCTGCTACTCGGAGCAGACTTGATGGATAATTTGGTTGCACTGATGGATTGGAAAAACAACCAATTGTGATCACAAGTAACCGTGCCGTCTCCACTGACCACATTGACTTCTAACTCTGGCTGCAACACAGTCATCCACAAAGAGTATCTGAAGACAGGACCCCTTGGGAAAAATACATTTCGATAACCTCTTGGTACAGAGTCTGACTCAAGCAGATATTATGATATCTTGTCAAATTCAATCAGCAAACCTGATATACTATTCTTTTCATTTCGAGGCAGTAGTCTCCGTTAATGAGCAACTTCCCTCCTTGGAGTCATGCGATACTGAAGCTGAGATTAACTTCTCTTGTCCTTCAAACACTTCCTCAAGCACTGCGGTCGTCTAAGGAAACAAAGCATCAACGTTCAGAGTGGACTCTGCTTCCGATGATACATTTTGCACTTTCAGGGGGATGGAAATCCCTTACAATGAACAGTGTCAGGTCCGCCAATGACCCAGTGACTCCAGCTGGTGAAACACTGTGCGATATCGGCGAAAGATATTCTCATCTCAGTTTGCAGGTACTGGAACGGTTGCCACACGTGGACGCTGTGGTGAATGGCAGGCCACGACAGCCACTGAGCGTTTTGAAGCACAAACATCAGGAGATTTGGTTTAAAAGTTACAGCCAATCTACTAACAACACGGGTGCTGACAACTTGTACAAAGGGTCCAACCTTTTCGTTTGTGCCTCAGACACCAACACCAACCGCTGGTGGGGGGAATACTGGAACAATATTTCTAACATAGAACGTGGGGAATGATCAGAGGCGACCTAATATAACACTGTCGGTTTGGTTGTTATTTTGTGATGTCATTCAAAATGTTAAAAAGGAAATACTCTAACTTAAAAAGTATACACGCTACATGTAAGACGTTGCCATCCTCTGAGTTGTGCATGCTACAGTGGTTCTTCCTTTAAAAGTTGCATCGTACTGCAGCACGGCATGCCTCAGAATTCTATGGCACGTTATTTAAGTGTTGTTGCCATCAACGCTAGTTAGTGCTAGTTTGACCACCAGAGGGCATCTTTGAGAAGCATTTGACTGTTTTAAATATTGGCTGTACTAGCAAATTTAAAACCTTTTTTTGTAAAAACATATGTATATGAAATTGATTTTAAGTAGCTTCATTAATTTGATTAATATTATAGTGTTTCTATTCCAAGAAAAACAAAATCCCCAGGGTTTCCGTTCGAAAAATATGGAGCTGTACAACATGACTCTTTAAATCTGCGTATTTCTCCAAAGCTCAGCTGTCCTGAGTCTGTACAGCACACCCTGTCAGTCCATTTAATTGGTACTACATGGTAATGTAAAAGTTTTTTTTGCGAGACAGTACGTAATATAGCAAGTAAAAAAAAAACCTTGGATCACACATCTGATTATTCATTATGAAAATTATTTATTTGATTTGTTTACATTCTTCGTTGTAACCACAATGTCACAAATAATTGAAAACACAACATGAGCAGATTAACTTGGTCAAAACATGTATATATTAAAGACTGAAAATACATCCATGAATTTACGAACAGATAGTCTAAACTGCGGCACAAATTGACTATCGATAGATCAGCAATATTTTGGAGACAATTTTGTTTTCAAATAACAGAAAGTGAGTGGTTGTAATCTGAATAAAGGGAAAAGGCCATTCTTGAACATGGGGTGAGAAAAATTGTATACTTCCACAAGTCTGGTTCCACCTTGGGAGCAATTTCCAAACGCCTGAGAATGTACCACGTTCATCTGTACAAACAATAGTACGCAAGTATAAACACCATGGGACCACGCAGCCGTCATACCGCTCAGGAAGGAGACGCGTTCTGTCACCTAGAGATGAACGTACTTTGGTGCGAAAAGTGTAAATCAATCGCAGAACAGCAAAAAGACCTTGTGAAGATGCTGCAGGATACAGATACAGGTACAACATACTACTATTATTCTGACATTTCACATTCTTAAAATAAAGTGGTGATTTTAACTGACCTAAGACAGGGAAGTTTTACTAGGATTAAATGTCAGGAATGGTGGAAAAACTGAGTTTAAATGTATTTGGCTAAGGTGTATGTAAACTTCAGATTTCAACCCTATTTGTTGTATTTGTTCTCTTTTCTGGTGGATTAAACTCAAATCGCAACCAACTTTCTATGGCTTGTTTAAAAAATATTTTGTTTTCAAACAACCGAAAGTGAGCAGTTGTAATCTGAAAATAAAGGTAAAACGGGCATTCTTGAACATGGGGTCAGACATTCTTAATAATTTGTAAATAAAGGCAGTTTGTTATTTAGAATAAGTTATTTCTGTTTTTAGAGGGAGAGGAACCAAAAGCCACCGTGCCTATTTTTTGAATATCTTCAGTCCACATGTCAAGTGAAATTCCCCCATTATATTTACCCAAGTTCTCTCTTAACTCCAGGGCCACTGACATTTTTTTGGTGTTGTTGCCTGATTCAGGACTCTAGTTCCAAAGAGAGACTCTCAGATTGAAAACACCTCCATTATTTACAAAAAGATAGTCAATTTGTGCCACAGTTTAGACTACCGATAGATCGGCGTTCTAACTCACCCGTGTGATAGTGTGGTGCAATGACAGAATACCACCATCTACCACTAACGGTCGTAGGCATAAGCTCGTAACTTTTAAAGGAAGAACCACAGTATATGAAAAATGATGTGTGTTTGTTGAGAGGGATGGGATTTTAGAAACTATAAGAGGAAATTGTTTCTATAACTGTGCACATTAAGTAGTCACCGCCCCTTGAGTGAGGTCAGAGAGCCTGCAAGTCTAACATAACCACCACTTTTGAATGAACTGTATAAAATGATGGGTTAAGAATTAACATAGACCAGAGAAACGTAGAGCTGCAGCTTACATTTAAAGTGGTTTGAACTCAATCTCAACACGAGGTTGAGACGATAAAGTCACCTCCCGGACAATCACTGGTACGGTTGATTAGCTGTCCTAATAAAGTACCTAAAAAAGCGAAGTGGGACCATTCTACTACACTATTCCGCTACTCTCATCACCCCACTGGAAACCTTCGACATGGATGGCTAGCCTTTCTTCAAATAAGCTTCTTCCAGGGCAACTGAATGTAGAATAAAGTCTAACTCTGTTAAGGACCACACGAAAAGTCACCGGATACTGGACGATTGCAGAGGAGAACAACAGCAGAAGATGGGTTGGAACCATTTCGGACAATCGGAGCCTTACAAGCATGTTGCGAAAAGTCCCAACACCCTTCCAAGGTGGCCTGGTTCAGAGAGAGACACGGTGAACCAAGGCATTTCCAAGTCCAAATCTGAATTATTTCTTACTCCAAGTGGGCGGCGGTTTGTGTGCAAAGTATAAGTGAGAGTAGTTTATTAATGTACCAATGTTAAGTGTCTCTGTCCCCCTCTCTCCATGTCTTTTGTAAAAAGCAGCCATATTGTTTTAAATCCGCTAGGGACCTGTTTTTAATGTATTAAGTGTGTATATTTATCCTGTGTTACCATTTAGTTAGCTTGTAAATAAATAACTAAACCAATTTGAGTAGTAATGAATGATAAATAGGCTCCGGTTTTTGCAGATGCAAGGTTACAACTGTTCAGAATGACACAAGGTTATGATTAATAAGTTGACTGTTTATTGATGTAATAGGTGAAGACCTTTAGAGTTTATTTTGGGAGTTGGTAACTTTAAAGAACCGCTCTCGTGGTGCCCCAGTTCCTAATGAGTTAATTGTTACATGATTAATTTAAATCGGGTAACATTTAAACATATGTTAGATAAATAACAACCTTCAGATGAATGAAAGTTAAGTCATGACACCGCCAAGCCACACTGCTTCTTGACACACAGCACACACTCTAGAGGCCTCAGTCTCTACTTTTATCCAATGTAAAAAACACTATTTCAAGTTTTGCTACATAAGACTGAATCGAGGCAGTGGTCACATAGCCGTACAGGAGGCTTATTCATACATTGTTAGTTCAACTGTCAGAGCCCGAGGGAGCACCGGTGTGCACTCGTAGGCCTGCAGCTACAGCCACACCACAAAGGTTTATAAACTTTACAAGGGTAATATCAAAAGTAAGTCAAGCTGCTGTTTATATGGAAAATATGAAAAGGCTATTACAGTTGAAGTCGGAAGTTTACATACACCTTAGCCAAATACATTTAAACTCAGTTTTTCACAATTCCTGACATTTAATCTAAGAAAATATTTCCTGTTTTATGTCAGTTAGGATCACCACTTTATTTAAAGACTGTGAAATATCAGATAAATAGTAGAGAGAATGAATTATTTCAGCTTCTATATCTTTCATCACATTCTCAGTGGGTCAGACATTTTCATACACTCAATTAGTATTTGGTAGCATTGCCTTTAAAATGTTTAACTTGAGTCAAACGTTTCAGGGAGACTTCCACAAGCGTCCCACAATAAGTTGGGTGAATTTTGGCCCATTCCTCCTGACAGAGCTGGTGTAACTGAGTCAGGATGTAGGCCTCCTTGCTTACACACTTTTTCAGTTCTGCCTACAAATTGTCTATGGGATTGAGGTCAGGGGCTTTGTGATGGCCACTCCAATACCTTGACTTCGTTGTCCTTAAGCCATTTTGACAACTTTGGAAGTATGCTTGGGGTCATTGTCCATTTGGAACACCCATTTACGACCCAGCTTTAGCTTCCTGACTGATGTCTTGAGATGTTGCTTCAATATATCCACATAATTTTCCATCCTCATGATGCCATCTATTCGGTGAAGTGCACCACTTTTTTAATTTTTTTTACATTTTATTTCACCTTTATTTAACCGGGTAGGCTAGTTGAGAACAAGTTCTCATTTGCAACTGCGACCTGGCCAAAATAAAGCATAACAGTGTGAACAGACAACACAGAGTTACACATGGAGTAAACAATTAACAAGTCAATAACACAGTAGGAAAAAAATAAAAAAATAAAAAATAAATGGGCAGTCTATATACAATGTGTGCAAAAGGCATGAGGAGGTAAGCGAATAATACAATTTTGCAGATTAACACTGGAGTGATAAATGATCAGATGGTCATGTACAGGTAGAGATATTGGTGTGCAAAAGAGCAGAAAAGTAAATAAATAAAAAAACAGTATAAAAACAGTATGGGGATGAGGTAGGTGAAAATGGGTGGGCTATTTACCAATAGACTATGTACAACTGCAGCGATCGGTTAGCTGCTCGGATAGCTGATGTTTGAAGTTGGTGAGGGAGATAAAAGTCTCCAACTTCAGCGATTTTTGCAGTTCGTTCCAGTCACAGGCAGCAGAGTACTGGAACGAAAGGCGGCCAAATGAGGTGTTGGCTTTAGGGATGATCAGTGAGATACATCTGCTGGAGCGCGTGCTACGGATGGGTGTTGCCATCGTGACCAGTGAGCTGAGATAAGGCGGGGCTTTACCTAGCATGGACTTGTAGATGACCTGGAGCCAGTGGGTCTGGCGACGAATATGTAGTGAGGGCCAGCCGACTAGAGCATACAAGTCGCAGTGGTGGGTGGTATAAGGTGCTTTAGTGACAAAACGGATGGCACTGTGATAGACTGCATCCAGTTTGCTGAGTAGAGTGTTGGAAACCATTTTGTAGATGACATCGCCGAAGTCGAGGATCGGTAGGATAGTCAGTTTTACTAGGGTAAGCTTGGCGGCATGAGTGAAGGAGGCTTTGTTGCGGAATAGAAAGCAGACTCTTGATTTGATTTTCGATTGGAGATGTTTGATGTGAGTCTGGAAGGAGAGTTTGCAGTCTAGCCAGACACCTAGGTACTTATAGGTGTCCACATATTCAAGGTCGGAACCATCCAGGGTGGTGATGCTAGTCGGGCATGCGGGTGCAGGCAGCGATCGGTTGAAAAGCATGCATTTGGTTTTACTCGCGTTTAAGAGCAGTTGGAGGCCACGGAAGGAGTGCTGTATGGCATTGAAGCTCGTTTGGAGGTTAGATAGCAGAGTGTCCAATGACGGGCCAAAAGTATATAGAATGGTGTCGTCTGCGTAGAGGTGGATCAGGGAATCGCCCGCAGCAAGAGCAACATCATTGATATATACAGAGAAAAGAGTCGGCCTGAGAATTGAACCCTGTGGCACCCCCACAGAGACTGCCAGAGGACTGGACAGCATGCCCTCCGATTTGACACACTGAACTCTGTCTGCAAAGTAATTGGTGAACCAGGCAAGGCAGTCATCCGAAAAACCGAGGCTATTGAGTCTGCCGATAAGAATATGGTGATTGACAGAGTCGAAAGCCTTGGCGAGGTCGATGAAGACGCCTGCACAGTACTGTCTTTTATCAATGGCGGTTATGATATCGTTTAGTACCTTGAGTGTAGCTGAGGTGCACCCGTGACCGGCTCGGAAACCAGATTGCACAGCGGAGAAGGTACGGTGGGATTCGAGATGGTCAGTGACCTGTTTGTTGACTTGGCTTTCGAAGACCTTAGATAGACAGGGCAGGATGGATATAGGTCTATAACAGTTTGGGTCCAGGGTGTCTCCCCCTTTGAAGAGGGGGATGACTGCGGCAGCTTTCCAATCCTTGGGGATCTCAGACGATATGAAAGAGAGGTTGAACAGGCTGGTAATAGGGGTTGCGACAATGGCGGCAGATAGTTTCAGAAATAGAGGGTCCAGATTGTCAAGCCCAGCTGATTTGTACGGGTCCAGGTTTTGCAGCTCTTTCAGAACATCTGCTATCTGGATTTGGGTAAAGGAGAACCTGGAGAGGCTTGGGCGAGGAGCTGCGGGGGGGGCAGAGCTGTTGGCCGAGGTTGGAGTAGCCAGGCGGAAGGCATAGCCAGCCGTTGAGAAGTGCATATTGAAGTTTTCGATAATCATGGATTTATCGGTGGAGACCGTGTTACCTAGCCTCAGTGCAGTGGGCAGCTGGGAGGAGGTGCTCATGTTCTCCATGGACTTCACAGTGTCCCAGAACTTTTTGGAGTTGGAGCTACAGGATGCAAACTTCTGCCTGAAGAAGCTGGCCTTAGCTTTCCTGACTGACTGCGTGTATTGGTTCCTGACTTCCCTGAACAGTTGCATATCACGGGGGCTATTCGATGCTATTGCAGTCCGCCACAGGATGTTTTTGTACTGGTCGAGGGCAGTCAGGTCTGGAGTGAACCAAGGGCTGTATCTGTTCTTGGTTCTGCATTTTTTGAACGGAGCATGCTTATCTAAAATGGTGAGGAAGTTACTTTTAAAGAATGACCAGGCATCCTCAACTGACGGGATGAGGTCAATGTCCTTCCAGGATACCCGGGCCAGGTCGATTAGAAAGGCCTGCTCACAGAAGTGTTTTAGGGAGCGTTTGACAGTGATGAGGGGTAGGGGTGGTAATTTGACTGCGGCTCCGTGGCGGATACAGGCAATGAGGCAGTGGTCGCTGAGATCCTGGTTGAAGACAGCGGAGGTGTATTTGGAGGGCCAGTTGGTCAGGATGACGTCTATGAGGGTGCCCTTGTTTACAGAGTTAGGGTTGTACCTGGTGGGTTCCTTGATGATTTGAGTGAGATTGAGGGCATCTAGCTTAGATTTTAGGACTGCCGGGGTGTTAAGCATATCCCAGTTTAGGTCACCTAACAGAACAAACTCTGAAGCTAGATGGGGGGCGATCAATTCACAAATGGTGTCCAGGGCACAGCTGGGAGCTGAGGGTGGTCGGTAGCAGGCGGCAACAGTGAGAGACTTATTTCTGGAGAGAGTAATTTTCAAAATTAGTAGTTCAAACTGTTTGGGTATGGACCTGGAAAGTATGACATTACTTTGCAGGCTATCTCTGCAGTAGACTGCGACTCCGCCCCCTTTGGCAGTTCTATCTTGACGGAAGATGTTATAGTTGGGTATGGAAGTCTCTGAATTTTTGGTGGCCTTCCTGAGCCAGGATTCAGACACGGCAAGGACATCAGGGTTAGCAGAGTGTGCTAAAGCAGTGAGTAAAACAAATTTAGGGAGGAGGCTTCTGATGTTGACATGCATAAAACCAAGGCTTTTTCGATCACAGAAGTCAACAAATGAGGGTACCTGGGGACATGCAGGACCTGGGTTTACCTCCACATCACCCGCGGAACAGAGGAGGAGTAGTATGAGGGTGCGGCTAAAGGCTATCAAAACTGGTCGCCTAGAGCGTTGGGGGCAGAGGATAAGAGGAGCAGGTTTCTGGGCATGGTAGAATATATTCAGGGCATAATGCGCAGACAGGGGTATGGTGGGGTGCGGGTACAGCGGAGGTAAGCCCAGACACTGGGTGATGATGAGAGAGTTTGCATCTCTGGACATGCTGGTTGTAATGGGTGAGGTCACCGCATGTGTGGGAGGTGGGACAAAGGAGGTAACAGGGTTTGCAGAGTGGATCTAGGGGCTCCATTGTCAACTAAACCAATGATAACTAACCTGAACAACAGTATACAAGGCATTTTGACATTTGAGAGAGACATACAGCGAGGCATACAGTAATCACAGGTGTTGAATTGGGAAAGCTGGCTAAAAACAGTAGGCGAGGCTAATCAGCTAGCACAACAAACAGCAGGTAAAATGGCGTTGACTAGGCAACTGGGCCGACAGATAAAACAAACAAGCAGAAAGGAGTACCGTGATTAATGGACAGTCCAGTGTGCGTCAGCTATCAGTGTCCAGGGGGAAGCGGTGGATGGGCAAGGAAGCTGGACTGGCGAGTGTTATCCAGGTTTAAAAAGAAACTAACAATGACTAGATAGCTTGTAGCTAGTTAGCGTCTGGAGGTTCTTGAGTGAGTCATAAAAATAAAATTAAAATTAAAAGTAATAGCGATTCCGTATCACAGTGGGTGAGGCAGGTTTCCGGAAGGTATAAACAAAATCAAAATCAAAAAGAGAGAAAGTAAATGGGTTCAGAGAGTGCTTGGGACGCAGTGATTCAGACCGTTAGCAGGCCTGTGCTATCAAGCTAACAGTTCGTAGGCCCGGGCTAGACAAGCTAGCCGTTAGCAGGCCGAATTAGCAAGCAGGGAGATAGCGAGGGCTAGAGAGTTAACCTTTGGGGGACGTCACGATGGGGTGAGTCTGTTTATTCCTCTTCATGCGGTGACATCGACAGACCGGTCGTGGGCCCGGGTAATTGTAGCCCAGGAGTATGCTACAGGTGCTCTAGTACGCTAGGTGAGCTGGAGACACAGCGTTTCAGAAAGCTTGCGGGCCTTGGCCAGCAGATGGATCTTTGGCGATGTCGCAACGGAAAAGCCTGTTGAAATCACCTCGGACGATTATGTCGGCCGACCAGTCGTGATGGATCGGCGGGGCTCCGTGTCGGCAGTAAAGGGTCCAGGCCAATTGGCAAGAGAGGTAATGTTGGACCTCTTCGGCTAGTCGGGAGATGGGCTTAGCTCGAGGCTAGCTCAAGGCTAACTGGTGCTCGCTTTGGGGCAGAGACGTTAGCCAGGAGCAGCCACACGGATTGCAGCTAGCTAGTTGCGATGATCCGGTGTAAAGGTTCAGAGCTTGCGGTAGGAATCCGGAGATGTGGTAGAGAAAAAGCAGTCTGATATGCTCTGGGTTGATGTCGCGCTGGTGTCCTAGTTAGCTTTGAAGACCGCTAGCAGTGGCTAACTGAGTACTAGCTAGTAGCTAGTTAGCTGGCTAGCTTCTGATGAGGGTTCCGGTTCTAAAGAAAAAGCAGATCCGTACCACATTTTGGGTGATGCGGGTTGCAGGAGAGTATATTCAGCCTATAGTTGGAAAGTGAGATTAAAATATGTACGAAATATATACAGAAAAAAAAAACGAGGAAAACTATATTTACACCAGACAGGACGGGACAAGACAAAACACACGTCTGACTGCTACGCCATCTTGGAACACAGCTTCCCTCCTGCAGCAAAGCACCCCCCCACAACATGATGCTAATACCCCCGTGCTTCATGGTTGGGATGGAGTTCTTCGGTTTGCAAGCCTCCCCCCTTTTCCTCCAAACATAACGATGGTCATTATGGCCAAACAGTTCCATTTTTGTTTCATCAGACAAGAGGATATTTCTCCAAAAAGTACAATCTTTGTCCCCATATGCAGACCGTAGCCTGGCTTTTTTTATGCCGTTTTGGAGCAGTGGCTTCTTCCTTGCTGAGCGGCCATTCAGGTTATGTCGATATAGGACTCGTTTTACTGTGGATATAGATACTTTTGCACCTATTTCCTCCAGCATCTTCACAAGGTCCTTTGCTGTTGTTCTGGGATTAATTTGCACTTTTCCCACCAAAGTACGTTCATCTCTAGGAGACAGAACGCGTCTCCTTCCTGAGCGGTATGACGGCTGTGTGGTCCCATGGTGTTTATACCCATGTACTATTCTTTGAACATAGTACCTTCAGGCGTTTGGAAATTGCTCCCAAGGATGAACCCGACTTGTGGAGTCCTACAATTTATTTTCCTGAGGTCTTGGCTGATTTCTTTGGATTTTCCCATGATGTCAAGCAAAGAGGCACTGAGTTTGGAGGTAGGCCTTGAAATACATCCACAGGTACACCTCCAATTGACTCAAATGATGTCAATTAGCCTATCAGAAGCTTCTAAAGCCATGACATACTTTTCTGATATTTTCCAAGTTGTTTAAAGGCATGGTCAACTTAGTGTATGTAAACTTCTGACCCACTGGAATTGTGATACAGTGAATGATAAGTGAAATAATCTGTCTGTAAACAATTGTTGGAAGATAGAAGGTAGATGGTAGATGTCCTAAACGATTTACCAAAACTATAGTTTGTTAACAAGAAATTTGTGGAGTGGTTGATAAACAATTTTAATGACTCCAACCTAAGTTTATGTAAACTTCCGACTTCAACTGTATATTGCAGCGAACACTAGGATTAGCCTACAGTTGGAAATTAATTTAGCCAACGAAATTCTCAACAGAATGAAACAACACTTTTTGCATATTTAAAGAACTGATTTAGATTAGCATAAATAGGCCTACAATAATTGTAATAATATACAATAATATAATGATAAAACAAAGGATAAACATGGAGGGTAAATAATTAAAAGATAGAAAATTGCATCAAACCTGAATAGCGACCTGTCCACTAGAATATTAAAACGCGTCCCCATGGAGGCCATTCCCCTCCTTGGCCTCTTTTCACTATACTCTTTCTCCTCAAACTTTCGTTTTACTTCAGGCCAAGGATCCTCTCTTCTCGGCAACAGGTGCAAGAGGTGAGCGGCTGGAACCAGCTTCAGCTGGACCTGGCCAGCCTAAGCAATACGTTTTAAGTTGCAATTGGTTGACACAGATAACAAGCTTGCAAAGTATTTCATCACCTCACCAATTAAATCAACAGAGGACCGGTCCCGGGTCCAATCTTGGAATTTTGGGTCTTGTGGACCCGTGAAGACCTCTAATACACACATGCACACACAGCGACACGAGAGTACATGCAGCACCTGAGTACTTATTCCAATTCAACCCACATAAGCCCTCATTGTCATACGCTTAATCAGAGAGGGTTAACTGAGTTAGTAACTAAACAAGCAAAGCACAAGAGCATTAATAGTCCATTTTAGATATACAGTAGTACATTGGCATGTTGGTGAGGGACATGCTACAATTTCCTGGTCAGTTGTTTGAGGCTAACATTGGAGCCTTCTCCATGGGTGCATTCCAAATGGCACCCTATTCTCTATATAGTGCACTACTATTGACCAGATCACTATGCAGTGCCATTTGAAAGTACCTCAAAGTAAAAAACAAAGCATTAAAGGTGTTAGGATCCTTTGTTATGTGGACAAATCATCAGAACCAGCAATTCAATCACACAGCGTGGCCATCAGTAAAGCATTAGCTAGCTGGTCACTGGGCAACGGTCGCCTCGCACACGAACATATTTAACGTACTGATTTGGTAGCTCACATTAACACTGCCAGTGCAGTATTATACTGTGTTGTGGCGCAAGGCAGAGAAGCAGGCATTCATTAATTGGGCAGTGGAAAACTACTTGTAGACTTACGGTAACTACTTTCACTATCACTGGCATTGGAAGTGATGTGTTCTGGAATTAGAACAAAGCAGGAACGTATGGGTAAGTAGGCTAGAGTTGCAACATTTAGGAAACTTAAAAAATCTGGAAAAAGTCACAGCGAAGTAGCCACAATAGAGGCAATGATACAGTGATTGAAATGAGACGCTTTTTGGTACAAAATTCCTTATGGGTCACAACAATACAGAAGTAAGAGAAGCAGATAGGAGATGCTAGTGTAAAATGAGCTAGGTCGTGTCATTGTGATCAATTGACAACACTTTGAATGATTACAAAATAAATTACTTCACTTTTTAAGGTTACACACAATGGAAAATAAGATACTTAACTGTTAACCTGTACATACAAACACAAATATATCACTATTCTGGGGCACACGTACACACGCCTGTCCACATGTACACACAGAGCATGCTCATTCTCAGATTTTTATATTTTTTCAGACAATTGAGCTCTTGTATGGCTTTACAAATAGTATTTTGCAAGTCAACTAATCCAAGCCAGGTCTGCCCAGTTCAAGAGCATCCACACTGAGTGTTTCATGTAATGGGTATATTTCTAGTGGTATCAGTGTAGATGTTTTTATTAGAAAAATACATGTAGATGTTGTATGAGGGAAAAATACATGTACAGTGGGGAGAACAAGTATTTGATACACTGCCGATTTTGCAGGTTTTTCTACATACAAAGCATGTAAAGGTCTGTCAATTTTATCATAGGTACGCTTCAACTGTGAGAGACGGAATCTAAAATAAAAATTCAGAAAATCACATTGTAGGATTTTTAAGTAATTAATTGGCATTTTATTGCATGACATAAGTATTTGATACATCAGAAAAACATAACTTAATATTTGGTACAGAAACCTTTGTTTGCAATTACAGAGATCATATGTTTCCTGTAGTTCTTGACTAGGTTTGCACAAACTGCAGCAGGGATTTTGGCCCACTCCTCCATACAGTCCTTCTCCAGATCCTTCAGGTTTTCGGGGCTGTCGCTGGGCAATATGGACTTTCAGCTCCCGCTAAAGATGTTCTATTGGGTTCAGGTCTGGAGATTGGCTAGGCCACTCCAGGACCTTGAGATGCTTCTTATGGAGCCACTCCTTAGTTGCCCTGGCTGTGTGTTTCAATTCGTTGTCATGCTGGAAGACCCAGCCACGACCCATCTTCAATGCTCTTACTGAGGGAAGGAGGTTGTTGGCCAAGATCTCGCGATACATGGCCCCATCCATCGTCCCCTCAATACGGTGCAGTCGTCCTGTCCCCTTTGCAGAAAAGCATCCCCAAAGAATGATGTTTCCACCACCATGCTTCACGGTTGGGATGGTGTTCTTGGGGTTGTACTCATCCTTCTTCTTCCTCCAAACACGGCGAGAGGAGTTTAGACCAAAAAGCTCTATTTTTGTCTCATCAGACCACAAGACCTTCTCCCATTCCTCCTCTGAATCATTGGCAAACTTCAGACGGGCCTGAACATGCGCTGGCTTGAGCAGGGGGATCTTGCGTGCGCTGCATGATTTTAATCCATGCCGGCTTAGTGAGTTACTAATGGTTGCCTTTGAGACTGTGGTCCCAGCTCTCTTGAGGTCATTGACCAGGTCCTGCCTTGTAGTTCTGGGCTGATCCTTCACCTTCCTCATGATCATTGATGCCCCACGAGGTGAGATCTTGCATGGAGCCCCAGACAGAGGGTGATTGACCGTCATTTTGAACTTCGTCCATTTTCTAATAATTGCGCCAACAATTGTTGCCTTCTCACCAAGCTGCTTGCCTATTGTCCTGTAGCCCATCCCAGCCATGTGCAGGTCTACAATTCTATCCCTGATGTCCTTACACAGCTCTCTGGTCTTGGCCATTGTGGAGGAGGTTGGAGTCTGTTTAATTGAGTGTGTGGACAGGTGTCTTTTATAGAGGTAATGAGTTCAAACAGGTGCAGTTAATACAGGTAATGAGTGGAGGGCTTCTTAAAGAAAAACTAACTGTCTGTGAGAGCCGGAATTCTTACTGGTTGGTAGGTGATCAAATACTTATGTCATGCAATAAAATGCAAATTAATTACTTAAAAATCATACAATGTGATTTTCTGAATTTTTGTCTTAGATTCCGTCTCTCACAGTTGATGTGTACCTATGATAAAAAATACAGACCTCTACATTCTTTGTACATAAGAAAACCTGCAAAATAAGCAGTGTTTCAAATACTTGTTCTCCCCACTGTATATGTTGTATGAGAAAAATAGGCTCTGGATGGAAATGTGATCTGGATGGACTTACCTGGTTTAATGTAGAGTTTTGGCTTATTTCCAAAATGATGAAATTACAACATCCTAAAAAGTTAAAGTTTTAGCTCATCTTTAACTTTCCCCAGATTTTTTCATTTAAGTTTTGTAAATAAAATAAGCAAAAAAAAGAGTAAACTATCCCTTTAAAGTACAAACAAAGACACGAGACAGCTGTAAGCTTTCGGTCGGCTCAGTTATGGGATGGAAGATAGACTAGGGTTGAGATGAGCATGAAGCACTGCTGAGAAACCACTGGAGGAACAGTGTGGAGAATGAAACCGAGAAAGGGAGAGAGGGGACACTCAATGTTCAAATTATATTATATATGCTCAGGGGGCATATTTCACTTGATATCACTGATATAAGGTCAGGAGATGTGAGGAAATTATAAAGATTGTGAAGAGATAGAGTGCTGTGTATGGGTGGCGGTGGGTAGCCGGATAGGGGACTGGGGGGGGGACTTACTCTGGCTTTTGGATAGCATGTCGTCAGGGTTGTCCTGTGGAGCAGTCAGCAGAGAGCAAGCCAAACAAGGAAAGAACAACCACAAGGACAAAATGTTACTGGAGTCACAGAGAGAAAGAGACGAGTGGGTGAGGACTACCACCGGACACTGCTGTGGCAATGCAACAGGGTGGCCATCTTGGCTCAACAGGAGAGAAAACAGGCTGATACACAGACTTCATGTTGTTTGTGATAGGCTACATTGCAGCTCTGTCCAATATTATATAGGGAAATTGACTCTAAACCGGCACTTACGAGAAGGATGCTGGACTGGTTCGTATCCAAAGTTGGACTGGCCCATTTTTTACCCAGTGTTACATGGGTGAATTTTATGTTTCTCTTGTGGGCTGGGGTCATGGTTTGGCCCCTGTTGCCAACACTGCACCACTGTGTCCGGTGTGCCTTCACTGGCCTCTTCTCTCCTCCCGTGCCTGATCTCTACCATTGACAACCCAGAATGCCCGGGTGTAAACGGTCTCTTGATCTCGCTGTACTTACGGTCAACATCGTTTGTTTCCTGCTCGCTTGCATCCTTGTTGTAGAAAGGGAACTTTCGGGAAAATAGGTTCTTTTTACGCTTGTCATTGAGTGACTGCTGAGGAAGAAAGCGAAAGGAAGGGGGGGGGTGGGCAGAAGGTATGGAGAATGTCTAATGTCGGTATGGAGAAAATATAGAAGCCCCTCACCACCTGGTGCTTTGATTCTGTGGCTAGCCTTGTACAAGGTTAACATGAGAGCTAAAGGCTGATGTCTACTCTACTCTAACAATGGTGATTTAGCGTGGTTGGAATGAGAGCTACATTGACAATGT
>NC_060194.1:10068263-10168263 GCF_021184085.1 Oncorhynchus gorbuscha | reverse complement strand
AGTGTTGCAGCGATCTAAGGCACTGCATCGCAGTGTTAGCTGCGTCACTTGCAATCCTGGTTCGATATGGGGCTGACCGGGAGGCGGTGCACAATTGGCCCAGTGTTGTCCGGGTTAGGGGAGGGTTTGGCTGGCTGGGATGTCCTTGTCCCATCGCACTCTAGCAACTCTTGTGGATTCCGGGTTAAGCGAGCAGCTTGGCGGGTTCGTGTTTCAAGGGCTAACGGCTCTCGACCTGTACAGGAACTGCAGCGATGGGAAAAGACTAACTACCAATTGGATATCATATTGGGGAGAAAAAAAGGATTAAAAAAATATTATTTAAAAATGTTTTAGCTCAGTATTTTAATTATTTATTTTACAGTCATTTTTACTCATCTTTATGAAGGGTGTCAATCATTTCAGACCCCACTGTATATTCCGAATGGTGAGGTCATCCTGTATGCAGACTACATGATTAATTCTAAAATCATACACTTCAAACCCTAATAAAACACAATGCAAGTATTGCTTTAAAGTGTCACAATACTCATTAATCAGGTCAAACACTAAATTTAATGTCCTCCTTCCTCATAACGAGACAGAAATGTTACTTACCCCTCTGTCTCGCGACTTGGAGTTAAACTTGACCGTCTTTAGCCGTGCCCTCTCTTTCTTCTCCACCCTGAGGTTTAAGGTCATTGAAGTTCATTAGAGGTCATTAACCTGATAAAATATGTCAGTAACACAATTGATGGTTGCAAGATTATGTAATTTATAGATCGGCAGGTAAGGGTGCTCTCGAGCGGGCTAGATGTTCTTTACCATTCGGCCATCAGATTTTCCACCAATGCACCTTATAGGACACATCACTGCACTCATCTTTGTATACCCGTCACAAGACCCACTGGTTGATGCTTACGCCTCACTCACACCTATCTGAGATACCTACTGCAGCCCTCATCCTCCACATACAACAAACACCCTTTCATATTCTGTTAAAGGTCCCCAAAGCACACACATCCATGGGTCACTCCTCTTTAGTTCGCTGCAGCTACCGGCTGGAACGAGCTGCAAAAAAACACTCAAATTGGACAGTTTTATCTCCATCTCTTCATTCAAAGACTCAATCATGGAGACTCTTACAGACAAGTGTGGCTGCCTCGCATGATGTATTGTTGTCTCTACCTTCTTTCCCTTTATGCTGTTGTCTGTGCCCAATAATGTTTGTACCATGTTTTGTGCTGCTACCATGTGTTGCTACCATAATGTGTTGTCATGTGTTGCTGCCATGCTGTTGTTGTCTTAGGTCTCTCTTTATGAAGTGGTGAGGTGTCTCTTGTCGTGATGTGTGTTTTTTCATATATATATATATATATATATATATATATATATATATATATATATATATATATATATATATATATATATATATATATATATATATATATATATATATATATACAGTGGGGAGAACAAGTATGTGCAGTGTATCAAATATTTGTTCTCCCCACTGTATATGATGTTTATTTTTAATCCCCACCCGAGGCCTTTTGGTAGGCTGTCATTGTAAATAAGAAATTGTTCTTAACTGACATGCCACGTTATATAAAGGTTAAATAAAATTAAAGTAAAAAATATTCAAGAAATGTTCCCAAAATTCCTGGTTTGGAGCGTTCCCTGTTTGAGGATTCAGAGCTGCAAGATTCACTCTGCTTATTCTCTTTCCTGATTCCAGGAATTCAAAATTCAATGTTTGTTAGACGTTTTCAAGGCTCAAAAGTAGTCTTCTTTTGAGTTAACTATTTTGTAAATCCTACTGTATGCAACAATCCAATATGTATTGTTAAAATAAGCACCATGCAATTTCTAGATTTGCAGTACTTTTCCATTAATTTGTGGGCCTGACATACAGGACATCGGACACAGAGAAGTATCTATATCCAGACCACTCAGAGGCTATGGATAAATATTCAGAAACGGTCTAACGGAAACCAAAGCTTCAGCAGGGAGGAACCCAATATGTACCTGAATATGCCAAATCTATTTTAGAACGGGAAGTTCTTCAAACGGAAATGTGTTTTGCAGTCACAGCATTAATTGTGTAGGAGCTGTGGACTATGGCAGGGATAGGCAACTTGTCGAGGAGGTCCGAGACACTTTTGTTTTTTATTCTCTCCGTCTAATCAAGGACTGATTCAGACCTGGGACATCAGGAGCACAACTACGAGTTAAAAGAGAAAAACAGGAGGGGGGGGTTTACCTTCTCTTGCTGGGGATGACACCCACTTCCTCTGCCTCGCCCTCTGGGGTCACCTGCCGAGCCTGCCACCACTCGTCGTCTGAGGCGTTCACCACATGCAGGATGTCCCCGAATTTAAAGTTGAGCCCCTGAGAGGGGAGCCCTGAGTCCTTTGTCTTGTCATAGTCAAATAGGACTCTGGAAAGAGTAGGAAACAAGTCACATTCAGTAAGTGAGTTTGATCATTTAGATGCAGTCATCTGGCTGGCATATGGCTAATATTTGATTAACAGTAAACTATAAGGTGTAGTAACCAAACATTATACAACTACAGTTTGTCAGATGCTTCAAGATCACAAAATTAGTACAATGTTAAGATGAGTCCACATCCCACGCCATCGGTTGTGTTGATCCTGCCATATGCCTCAACTAAATGAATGGACAGAATACCACTGAAAATTTAGAAATCATACAGTGCTTATCTTTACCATTCATTTTAGATTGCAGAATATAACTGAATCTACAAAACAGATGGCCTGAGGTATGGAATTAACTCAGACTTTTGACAAACTTCTAAACATCTGACAAACTTAAGATTTTTGGAGGTTAAGCAAGGCCCTAAAGTGCGACCAATTAAATATTTTGCTGTGCAACCAGGAATTTTAATTGGGGACCACCAATGCGACCCAAAAAATAATCCCAATTTTTTGTTTAATTTTTATTTCTAATATCTGTTGTAATGATAAGGCTTCCTTGTATCACTGTTTCCTGAGCGCAGATTATTTAACATCATGCACCATTAATACAACAAAAACTGCTAGTTTCTAACCCAAACAGTTAAAAAAAAATCTGGCCCCGTATTACTGGCACAACCTTTTTATCTTCTCGTCACAGAAACCATGCTACGGGCCGCTATAAAACTACTCGTGGGTCGCATTTGTTTTACACCTTGTTCAGTCATGTTTGTTACCTCATTAGCTAGCTAGCTATCAACCTAGTAACTTTACCAGAACATCCCCTCCCCCCAAAAATGTATATATTTTTTATTTAACCTTTATTTAAGCAGAGGCCACAATTTGGGGGCACAGAAAGAAAAAGGGTTCGCAATCGTCAGGAGATCAATGATCATAGCAATGAATGAATGACAGATGTCTTGCATGTCGTCATCACAAACTTGACGCTCTAAAAGAGCGTACCATTTTCAATTTAATACATCTCAATAGGAAAATAGTGATTTTACATAATGTAGAAACCTAATATTACACAAATGACTAATTTCAATGACAGGTATTTGTATAAACATTTTTGCTTTTTATAATAAACATGTATTTACAAGGTTACAATTTTTACTCCCCTTTTCTCCAAAATCTGATGATTACGATCTTGTCTCATCGCTGCAACGGGCTCGGGGGAGGCAAAGGTCGAGTCATGCGTCTTACGAAACATGACCCGCCAAGCCGCTCTTCTTAACACCCACTCACTTAACCCGGAAGCCAGCTGCACCAATGTGTCGTAGGAAACGCCGTTCAACTGACAACCATAGTCAGCCTGCAGTGGCCCGGCCTACCACAAGGAGTCGCTAGAGCGCAATGAACCAAGTAAAACCCACCCGGCCAAACCCTCCCCTAATCCAGACGAAGCTGGGCTAATTGTGTGCCGTCATATGGGACTCCTGGTCACGGCCGGTTGTGACACAACCTGGGACCGAACCCCAAGCTGTAGTGACACCACAACTGTTAGACACCTGCGCCACTCTTGAGGCCTCTCCTCATTTTTTAAAGTAAGGAGCACCAGTGCTACCAATTAAACATTTTAATTTTGAGCCCTGAGTGCAAGGTTAAGCTGTAGACCTTCAATCTATTTCGAGCTGGTGATGTCTTTTAGTTTGTTTTGGAGTCATCTCCACCCTCTTAGAGCTGTCTGACGCATGCACCTGTGCATCACACGGTGACGTCATTTTGAATATTGAATAGCTCTCCGTGTGTTTATGCCAGAGAATTACTGTTGCAGCTCAAACCCTTATTTCCGCAGATATAACGTTTGCGCCGATTCCATAACATGGGGCTTGTGATAGCGGAATTTATCTACTCATGAGAGGATCTGGACAAGAAAATCACCACGAGATTGTCTGTAAAAACCCAAACCGTGTAAGCTACAAAACAATATATCACAAATATCGAAAGCGGAGACTCTCACAAAGGTGTTGGTTGTACTGCTCTACGAAGCACACCAGCTTCAAGGGAGTCGTCAATGTAACCCAGTACCAGGCTGTAGAAATGGCAAAAAGTGCAAAGGGGGAAAAATGTGCCCAAAATAATGTGATCAAAATATTGGGTCAAAATAATGGGTCAAAATATTTTTCCATAAGTTTTCTTATACACTACATTATCAACAGTATGTGGACACCTGCTTTTCGAACATCTCATTCCAAAATTATGGGTATTAATATAGTTGGTCCCCCCTTTGCTGCTAAGAGTCCAATGGCGGTGAGCTTTACACCACTCTAGCTGACCCTTGGCATTGTGCTTGTGTCCGTGCGGCTGCTCAGCCATGGAAAACCATTTCATGAAGCTCCTGACGAACAGTTGTTGTGTTGACATTGCTTCCAGAAGCAGTTTGGAACTCGGTAGTGAGTGTTGCAACCGAGGACAGAAGATTTAAGGCGCTAAGTGCTTCAGCACTCGGCGGTCGCGTTCTGTGAGCTTGTGTGGCCTACCACTTCACGGTGGGCCGTTGTTGCTCCTAGATGTTTCCACTTCAAAATAACAGCACTTACAGTTGACTGGGGCAGCTCTATAAGGCCATGAATTTTACAAACTGACTTGTTGTAAAGTAAAAGCCTAATTCAATGGTTCATAAAAATATTTTGTTATATATTTTTTGCATACCAATAAGGGTCCTAAAATTCAAAATCAATTTGCTAAATGATACATTTTACGACCATTTTAAAACAATTCCACATGTTAGCTTAGTCGATATTGCGATCTAAGGGCTTAGACCTACTTAGGTTAAAGCTAATGGTCATTTACATTTCGGGGAACCTCTTTAGGTCTTACCTAACGTAGAGTGACCTCTTCTGGCTGGTCCGCAGCGAGCCCGACCCCGAGCTGATGCTGCTGTTCATCATCTGTTCTCGCAGGTCATGGATCTTGGCTTCAAATCGACTGTACTCTGAAAGGAAAACATAAGCAAAATAGACACAATATTGGCTTAATTCATTAAGAAGAAATTCAAAAAAATGTATTCAAAATGTACTAAAAGAAACAAAAAGGTCACGTCCCAATAATCTCTCCTTCCTCCCAAAGTGTGTTCACTTGTTCCCTTCACGGATTTGAAAGTAAATGACTGGTGTAAGAACTATAGTAGAAACTCCCCCAAGCCCATTCCTCTACCAATCCAATGTGTTTGTGGGAAGTAGTGAACGAGAGTAAACTTAAGAAACAAGATATTATTGGGACACACCCTATAATATGGGGTCCAAAATTGACACCCTTGAAAAAGATGAGAAAAAAATGACTATATAAAATAAATATATAAAAACAGGGAAATTATATTTTATACTAAAACAATTCCCCAGAGAAAAATATTTATTTTAACAAGTAATATTTATTTTCTCAAATAAGGTAAGGATTCAAATTATTGACACCCCTGTTTTTAATACCTTTCAATACTTCACCTGGTGAAGATAACGGCACTGAGCTTTTTTCTAAAATGTTTTATGAGATTGGGGAACACATTGGGAGTGATCTTACACCATTAATAAATTTTTCCAGATTCTTGATATCCTTTGTCAACGCTTATGTACTGCCCTTCAATTCAAACCACAGGTTTTTAATGATCTTCATGTCCGGAGACTAAAATGGTCATTGCAAATTGAGGTGTCATATATTTATGGATGCCAAGGGAAGCCAGGCTTGCCCCAAAAATTGACCAAGAAAATAAATGTCCTTCAATTTGCAAGAAGCTGAATGCATCTAAACAGAGAAAGCATCTGAGCGAACGAAACAGCGCCCCTCTGTCTCAGTATGTGTAGCCCATTATCTGATGCTGTCTAGTCAAAAAGAGTATGACATTGTTGCCACCCGTAGCGCTGAATATCTAACTCTGATATCAAAAGGTCCCACAATTGACCGTGCATTTCAGAGCAAAAACCAGGCCACGAGGCCGAAGGAATTGCCTGTAGAGTTCCGATAAAGGACCTTTTTGCCACATTTCGCTACATTACAGGCTTATTATAAAATTGATTAAAAAATATAATCTACACACAATACCCCATAATGACAAAGAAATTTAAAACATTTTTCCAAAAACAATTATGAAATACCATTATTTACATAAGTATTCAGACCCTGTGCTATGAGACTAAATTGAGCTCAGGTGCATTCTGTTTCCATTGATCATCCTTGAGATGTTTCTTCAACTTGGAGTCCACTTGGGGTTAAATTCAGTTGATTTGACACACCTGACTACATGGGGCGGCAGGGTAGCCTAGTGGTTAAAGCGTTGGGCTAGTAACTGGAAGGTTGCAAGTTCAAATCCCCGAGCTGACAAGGTACAATTCTGTCGTTCTGTCCCTGAACAGGCAGTTAACCCACTGTTCCTAGGCCATCATTGAAAATAATAATTTGTTCTTAACTGACTTGCCTAGTTAAATAAAGGTAAATAAATAATAATAACATAAGGTTGGGAGTGCATGTCAGAGAAAAAAACCAAGCCATGAGGTCAAAGGAATTGTCTGTAAAGCTCCTAGACAGGATTGTGCCGAGGCACAGATCTGGGGAAGTGTACCAAAACATTTATGCAGCATTGAAGGTCTCCAAAAAACAGTGGCCATCATTGTTAAATGGAAAAAGGACCACCAAGAGCTGCCCGGCCAAACTGAGCAATCGGGGGAGAAGGAGGTGACCAACAACCCGATGGTCACTCTGACAGAGCTCTATAGTTCCTCTGTGGAGATGGGAGAACCTTCCAGAAGATAAACCATCTCTGCAGCATTCCACCTTTCAGGTTTTTATGGTAGAGTGGCCAGACAGAAGCCACTCTTCAGTAAAAGGCACATGACAGCCCGCTTGGAGTTTGCCAAAAGACACCTATAAAGACTCTCAGATCATGAGAAAAAAGATTATCTCGTCTGATGAAACCAAGATTGAAATCTTTGAACTGAATGCCAAGAGTCACATCTGTAGGAAACCTGCACCATCCCTACGGTGAAGCATGTGGGAATGTTTTTCAGCGGCAGGGACAGGAGACTAGTCAGAATCGAGGCAAAGATGAACAGATTAAAGTACAGAGATCCTTGACAACCTGCTCCATAGCACTCAGGACCTCAGAATGGGGTGAAGGTTCATCTTCCAACAGGACAATGACCCTAAGCACACAGTCAAGACAACGCAGGAGTGGTTTAGGGACAGGTCTCTGAATGTCCTTCAGTGGCCCAGCCAGAGCCCAGACTTGAACCCGATCGAACATCTCTGTAGAGACCTGAAAATAGCTGTGCAGCAACACTCCCCATCCAACCTGACAAGCTTGAGAGGATCTGCAGAGAAGAATGGGAGAAACTCCCCAAAAGCAGGTGTGCCAAGCTTGTAGCGTCTTACCCAAGAAGACTCAATGCTGTAATTGCATCCGAAGGTACTTCAACAAAGAACTGAGAAGGGTCTGAATACTTATGTAAATGTGATCTGTTTTTGTTGTAATAAATTAGCAACAATTTCTAAAAACCTGTTTTTGCATTGTCATTATGGGATATTGTGTGTAGATTGATTAGGGAAAAAAACAATTAAATCAAATAATATCACGGTTTCAAGGCATATGAACTAACAGGTTATAGAGCAAACAATGCAATTGGCACAAATTTGGCATGGGTCCTCAAAAGGTTACACAGCTGCACCATCGAGAGCATCCTGACTGGTTGCATAACTGCCTGGTGTGGCAAGTGCTCGGCCTACAGCCGCAAGGCACTACAGAGGGTAGTGCGTACGGCCCAGTACATCACTGGGGTCAAGCTTTCCTGCCATCCAGGACTTCTATATCAGGAAGTGTCAGAGGAAGGCCCTAAAAATTGTCAAAGACTCCAGCCACCCTAGTCATAGACTGTTCTCTCTGCTACCCCCAAGCCATAAGACTCTTGAACAGGTAATCAAAGGGCTATCCAGACGTCCTCTTTACGCAGCTGCTACTCTGTTTATTATCTATGCATAGTCACTTTAACTCGACTTACATGTACATACAGTGGGGCAAAAAAGTATTTAGTCAGCCACCAATTGTGCAAAAAAAGATGAGGCCTGTAATTTTCATCATAGGTATACTTCAACCATGACAGACAAAATGAGAAAAAAAATCCAGAAAATCACATTGTAGGATTTTTTATGAATTTATTTGCAAATTATGGTGGAAAAAAAGTATTTGGTCACCTACAAACAAGCAAGATTTCAGGCTCTCACAGACCTGTAACTTACATTTACATTTACATTTAAGTCATTTAGCAGACGCTCTTATCCAGAGCGACTTTCTTCTTTAAGAGGCTTCTCTGTCTTCCACTCGTTACCTGTATTAATGGAACCTGTTTGAACTTGTTATCAGTATGAAAGACACCTGTCCACAACCTCAAACAGTCACACTCCAAACTCCACTATGGCCAAGACCAAAGAGCTGTCAAAGGACACCAGAAACAAAATTGTAGACCTGCACCAGGTTGGGAAGACTGAATCTGCAATAGGTAAGCAGCTTGGTTTGAAGAAATCAACTGTGGGAGCAATTATTAGGAAATGGAAGACATACAAGACCACTGATAATCTCCCTCGATCTGGGGCCCCACGCAAGATCTCACCTCGTGGGGTCAAAATGATCACAAGAACGGTGAGCAAAAATCACAGAACCACACAGGGGGACCTAGTGAATGACCTGCAGAGAGCTGGGACCAAAGTAACAAAGCCTACCATCAGTAACACACTACGCCGCCAGGGACTCAAATCCTGCAGTGCCAGACGTGTCCCCTGCTTAAGCCAGTACATGTCCAGGCCCGTCTGAAGTTTGCTAGAGAGCATTTGGATGATCCAGAAGAAGATTGGGGAGAATGTCATATGGTCAGATGAAACCAAAATATAACTTTTTGGTAAAAACTCAGCTTGTTGTGTTTGGAGGACGAGGTGAGTAAGACATTTAAACGTGTTAACCCTCGCAAGGCTGCAGGCCCAGACGGCATCCCCAGCCGCGCCCTCCGAGCATGCGCAGACCAGCTGGCCGGTGTGTTTACGGACATATTCAATCAATCCCTATACCAGTCTGCTGTTCCCACATGCTTCAAGAGGGCCACCATTGTTCCTGTTCCCAAGAAAGCTAAGGTAACTGAGCTAAACGACTACCGCCCCGTAGCACTCACTTCCGTCATCATGAAGTGCTTTGAGAGACTAGTCAAGGACCATATCACCTCCACCCTACCTGACACCCTAGACCCACTCCAATTTGCTTACCGCCCAAATAGGTCCACAGACGATGCAATCTCAACCACACTGCACACTGCCCTAACCCACCTGGACAAGAGGAATACCTATGTGAGAATGCTGTTCATCGACTACAGCTCGGCATTCAACACCATAGTACCCTCCAAGCTCGTCATCAAGCTCGAGACCCTGGGTCTCGACCCCGCCCTGTGCAACTGGGTACTGGACTTCCTGACGGGCCGCCCCCAGGTGGTGAGGGTAGGCAACAACATCTCCTCCCCGCTGATCCTCAACACGGGGGCCCCACAAGGGTGCGTTCTGAGCCCTCTCCTGTACTCCCTGTTCACCCATGACTGCGTGGCCACGCACGCCTCCAACTCAATCATCAAGTTTGCGGACGACACAACAGTGGTAGGCTTGATTACCAACAACGACGAGACGGCCTACAGGGAGGAGGTGAGGGCCCTTGGAGTGTGGTGTCAGGAAAATAACCTCACACTCAACGTCAACAAAACTAAGGAGATGATTGTGGACTTCAGGAAACAGCAGAGGGAACACCCCCTATCCACATCGATGGAACAGTAGTGGAGAGGGTAGCTAGTTTTAAGTTCCTCGGCATACACATCACAGACAAACTGAATTGGTCCACTCACACTGACAGCGTCGTGAAGAAGGCGCAGCAGCGCCTATTCAACCTCAGGAGGCTGAAAAATTCGGCTTGTCACCAAAAGCACTCACAAACTTCTACAGATGCACAATCGAGAGCATCCTGGCGGGCTGTATCACCGCCTGGTACGGCAACTGCTCCGCCCTCAACCGTAAGGCTCTCCAGAGGGTAGTGAGGACTGCACAACGCATCACCGGGGGCAAACTACCTGCCCTCCAGGACACCTACACCACCCGTTGTTACAGGAAGGCCATAAAGATCATCAAGGACATCAACCACCCGAACCACTGCCTGTTCACCCCGCTATCATCCAGAAGGCGAGGTCAGTACAGGTGCATCAAAGCTGGGACCGAGAGACTCAAAAACAGCTTCTATCTCAAGGCCATCAGACTGTTAAATAGCCACCACTAACATTGAGTGGCTGCTGCCAACACACTGTCATTGACACTGACCCAACTCCAGCCATTTTAATAATGGGAATTGATGGAAATGATGTAAATATATCACTAGCCACTTTAAACAATGCTACCTTATATAATGTTACTTACCCTACATTATTCATCTCATATGCATATGTATATACTGTACTCTACAACATCGACTGCATCCTTATGTAACACATGTATCACTAGCCACTTTAACTATGCCACTTTGTTTACTTTGTCTACACACTCATCTCATATGTATATACTGTACTCGATACCATCTACTGTATGCTGCTCTGTACCATCACTCATTCATATATCCTTATGTACATGTTCCTTATCCCCTTACACTGTGTATAAGACAGTAGTTTTGGAATTGTTAGTTAGATTACTTGTTGGTTATCACTGCATTGTCGGAACTAGAAGCACAAGCATTTCGCTACACTCGCATTAACATCTGCTAACCATGTGTATGTGACAAATAAAATTTGATTTGATTTGATTTGATTTTTGCATCCAAAGAACACCATACCTACTGTGAAGCATGGGGGTGGAAATATCATGCTTTGGGGCTGTTTTTCTGCAAAGGGACCAGGACGACTGATCCGTATAAAGGAAAGAATGAATGGGGCCATGTATCGTGAGATTTTGAGTGAAAATCTCCTTCCATCAGCAAGGGCATTGAAGAGGAAACGTGGCTGGGTCTTTCAGCATGACAATGATCCCAAACACACCGCCCAGGCAACGAAGGAGTGGCTTCGTAAGAAGCATTTCAAGGTCCTAGCCAGTCTCCAGATCTCTACGCAATAGAAAATCTTTGGAGGGAGTTGAAAGTCCAGCAACAGCCCCAAAACATCACTGCTCTAGAGGAGATCTGCACGGAGGAATGGGCCAAAATACCAGCAACAGTGTGTGAAAACCTTGCGAAGACTTATAGAAAACATTTGACCTCTGTCATTGCCAACAAAGGGTATATAACAAAGTATTGAGATAAACTTTTGTTATTGACCAAATACTTATTTTCCACAATATTTTGCAAATAAATCAATAAAAAATCCTACAATATGATTTTATGGATTTTTTCTCTCTCATTTTGTCTGTCATAGTTGAAGTGTACCTATGATGAAAATTACAGGCCTCATCTTTTTAAGTGGGAGAACTTGCACAATTGGTGGCTGACTAAATACTTTTTTGCCCCACTGTATTACCTCAACTCACCGGTGCATACGCACATTTTGTGCCTCCGCACATCTACCCCCTGTATATAGCCTTGTTATTTTACTGCATCTGTTTAATTATGTTACTTTTATTTTCTAATTATCAATTTTTTTACTTAACACTTAAACATTTCTTCTTACCTTTTTAAAGCATTGTTGGTTAAGGGCTTGTAAGTAAGCATTTCACTGTAAGGTCTACTACACCGGTTGTATTCGGCGCATGTGACAAAATGTGAATTGATTTGATTTGTATGTGGGCTCATTTCCACGCAAAGTGAGAGATTCATCAATAAGAATGTTTTCTTGAGAGTGTGCGTAAATTCACTCACATCCATGACCACGCACACACACAGTGCCAAGTGGTGGAATAAGGGGAATAAGAGGAGGGGAATAAGAGGAAAATACATGTTGAAAAAGTGTTAAATTGTGAGTAATAAAATCATTTTTATTTAATTGTATTACCTTAGTTAATTCATGCAACACATCTTGACATGAAATATAATTTGACCACCACAGTGCATTTGTTAAGATAATAATCCATTTAAAGTACAGTAATTTGTTAAATTAGAGGTACGTGTGAGGGTGAAACCATTGTTGAAAGACTATAAAAACTGAGATAATGGAAAATTGATTAATCTGATCCTGCTCTGTTCGAAGATTTGGAACGCAATGCATGCCAACACATGCCATTCCCGTGCACATCCAAGTGCTCTCCACCCTCTGGTTTTTGGCAACGGGCACTTTGCAGTGGGAGTTTGCCGATTGGCATGTCACAGCTCTCGTTGAGTCAATGTTTTGGATGTAATCATTAGCAAATCGACCAGTAATATACAATTTACAACAACAGTTTCAAGTCAATAGGGGTTTCTTTGGGTTCCCAAATAAGAACAGAACAAGACAGCACCCACATCGCAAAACATTACCATCCCAAAATGATTTCAACTATGTGAACAGAAAAAGGCTTACACTATTTATGTGCAGGTGATAGGCTATGTGATGCGCAATATACCCTGCTGAATGTGGTGGTATGGTGGCAAGGTGGAATGTACAACTCTTTCATTCTACAGAACAGCAATGTTAGCCTATAGGACTATAGGTTTTGAAAGATTTTGAAAAGCTGTTGAAAGGTTTGAAAGCTGTTGAGGATGGATGGCTTGTTGATGAGTGTTGCCTACACATTTAAGTATATTTTCCATTGCTAAAGCAACATAAATTGTCCTAATGCTCCTCTCTTCGTAGCAATGTTTTTTTCTTACTGGTCAAGCCACAACTGAGCTTTTTTTTTGGTTGTGCTGTTGTATTTCATGGTACGGTGTTGTATTTTCCCCACAGCTTTAAAGGGATGATTTTGACCATATGGTTAATTAGGGTAGTTTTGAAATGCAAACATCAAAGCCATGCACGAGCACAAGAACAATTGGTATTGATCAATGTTATCCCCTAACGGTGTGCGTATGACACTCGTAGGATTGTTTGATAAATCACACTTTTTCTATGGGTACGACCATTCTAAATTCCGTTAGTAAGTAGTACTTTAGAATAGTTTTTACGCAATATTGATAGATGACACCCCAGGTGTTTACATTTGTTGGATGACAGAGAGGTCTTTGGTGATGCACAGTGGTGGGTTTTGTTTTGAAAGAACCCCCACACCTAGTGTAAAATATGGTGGTGGGTCTTTAATGTTATGGGGCTATTTTGCAAACAGATTATATCCTAAAATGTCCTTTTACTGGGTAAACCCAGTAAAAGGACATTTTAGGATATAATCTGTTTGCTGTGCCAGGAGGCTGACACTTGTCCAAAAGTGGATCTTCCAGCAAAACAATAACCCACACATCAAAATCCACAAAACAATTGTTAATTGACCACAAAATCAACATTTGGCAATGGTCATCTCAGTCTCCAGACTTTAACACCATTTAAAATCTGTAGTTTGAATTGAAGAGGGCAGTCCATAAGCACAGACAAATTATATCAAGGATCTGGAAAGATTGTGTATGGAGGAGGAATGGTCTAAGATCACTCCCAATGTTTTCATAAAACATTTTAGAAAAAGGCCCAGTGCCGTTATCCTCGCGAGGTGAGGTATTAAAAGGTATTGTGATCACAGGCGTGTCAATAATTCTGACCCCTAAACTTTTGAGACAAAAAGTATTACTTCTCTGAGCAATTGTATAAGAAAAAAATAATATAATTTGGTCATCTTTATCAAGGGTGTCAATAATTTCAGATCCCACTGTACATGTGCAGGTAGGTGATAAAGGGAGCGCTTACCTGACGTATACATTCCGTTTAGAAAAAACAAGAGCGAAACTAACAATACATAAAAAATTGTGTCAGGGGCAAGGTCCATCTCCACAACACATTTACTTTGAACTTCAAGTTGAGACATATATCGATCACATCTTACAATGTTTATTGCATTCATCAGCATTTCCTTACACCTAGACTTAAAATAAAACCTCAAGTCAGTTGAATCAATGAACTTTTCCACATCTACAGTATGATTTAACATTTGTTTTGGCAATCATGGCCTGAGAAAGCAAAATATCTTAATAAATGAAGGTAGACAAAATACTGTAGATCAGCTGAGCTATTCATTGTTATATTTTTTTTCAGTAAACATGAAAATATAGGGGAATGCATCGAAGTGCATACTAGTTCTTAAATGACATTGAGGGAATGGCAGGGTGAAATATCCCCTATTTAGCTTGAGTGGACCGTTCTGCTCAGCAATGGAATGTCATCTTAAACTGCGGATCCCGTTTTACTGCAAGTAGAAAAAGTGACCACAAAACCTGCCGTGGAAATACGATATGGGATTCACGTGATGTCATAACAAGTCCCATCAGGATAAAGACATTCAAGAAGGCCTGATGTTGCAGTTACAAATACCATGCATAGAGCTGACATGGTTCCCTATTCTACATAACAGAGAAACAAGTATGTCCTACACAGTGTATTTCTAACGCATTGTGACGTTGCACTCCACTGAATGCGCTCATGGTTGGAAACAGACCAGGGTTCAGATACTATTCTAAATCAATACAAATACTTCAGCTGTGTTTGATTGAGCTTGCCTGTTGCAATGGAATCAATTGACAAGTGCAAACCCTGCCCACCTGGCACTCCAGGCAGGCAAAGGCAAACGGTCAAATAATTAAAATGATTTCAAATAGTATATGAACCTAGGTCTGTCTGGTGGGAGATTAAATATAAAGTAATTATATTTGACAAAGATGAGCAGGTTCACAGTTGGAAAGCAGTACTGTTAGTAAGCAACTGTTACATTTTACCATTTGTAACGTGACATTACCCACTTTCCAACCGCATAATGGACTCACTTATCATGAAGGAGATTGGTTTGTAATGTAATAATGCACCATTATAATATGGATAAGAAAAGACAGACCTGGGTTCAAATACTATTTGAAATCTTTCAAAACGTTTAGAGTTTGCTTTTGCCTGTCTGGAGTACCAGGTGGGCGGCGCTTGCCTTTTTGCAACTATTCAATTGGTTTCATTGCGCCATTCAAGCTCAATCAGGCCCAGCTTAAGTATTTGAAATGATTTCAAATAGTATTTGAAGCCAGGTCTAGAAAGAGGCAAACTTAAGGTGGAAGAGACTCCCTTTAATGCAATAAACCCTGTTCCTTCTCCAAGACCCCCAACAAGAAATGCCTCATTATAGCATTTATTTTCAGATTGTGATTACACCAAAACAAAATCAATAGAATCAATCCGAAAGCTAATTCATTCATAAAACACTGCAACAATAAAATAAAGACTCTTTCGCGCATAAACTGCACTGCTAGCTAAAGCACAGTATGACTTCTTAACACTATGTCAATAATAACATAACTCGTTTGAATCTTTTCTCTGTTCCTCCTTTATGTTATTTAGTACTTACAGACTGCTCCCTGGAACATTCCAAGTGAGGCCGGATGGGGGACAAGGCTATGACACCGATTGCTAACTAATTCTACTCCTGATAGTTGGTGTAGTCCACGGGTCCTAGCAGTGTGTGAAGCAGAGCCTTGACTAAATCAGCTCAAGCCAAGAGATACAGTAGATCAGCTTTAATATTGCAGATAGAGTGTAGCTTCCATCAATATAGTTGTATGCATCATTTCCAATCACCCATTTATACATATATAAATATATACACACACACACACACACACACACACACACACACACACACACACACACACACACACACACACACACACACACACACACACACACACACACACACACACACACACACACACACACACACACACACACACACACACACACACGTATGTATGTGTATATATATATATATATATATATATATATATATATATATATACATATATATACATATATATATATATATATATATATATATACATATATATATATACACATATATACATATATAAAAACAAACCGACCAAAACAAAACTGGACCGGCACAGACCTAAAAACAAGAGTACTATAATTTGATAGTTTCCTAACAGCAAGTGTTTTACTGAGTCCTCTTTTACTGCTGTCTGCTATGTTGGTCTTAATACGTTAGTCTCTGAAGTATATGTATATATATATATCTGTGTGTGTGTGTGTGTGTGTGTGTGTGTGTGTGTGTGTGTGTGTGTGTGTGTGTGTGTGTGTGTGTGTGTGTGTGTGTATATATACAGTGCCTTGCGAAAGTATTCGGCCCCCTTGAACTTTGCGACCTTTTGCCACATTTCAGGTTTCAAACATAAAGATATAAAACTGTATTTTTTTGTGAAGAATCAATAAGTGGGACACAATCATGAATTGGAACGACATTTATTGGATATTTCAAACGTTTTTAACAAATCAAAAACTGAAAAATTGGGCGTGCAAAATTATTCAGCCCCCTTAAGTTAATACTTTGTAGCGCCACCTTTTGCTGCGATTACAGCTGTAAGTCGCTTGCGGTATGTCTCTATCAGTTTTGCACATCGAGAGAGTGAAATTTTTTCCCATTCCTCCTTGCAAAACAGCTCGAGCTCAGTGAGGTTGGATGGAGAGCATTTGTGAACAGCAGTTTTCAGTTGCTCTTGCTGCGGGCGATTCCCTGATCCACCTCTACGCAGACGACACCATTCTATATACCTTCGGCCCGTCATTGGACACTGTGCTATCTAACCTCCAAACGAGCTTCAATGCCATACAGCACTCCTTCCGTGGCCTCCAACTGCTCTTAAACGCGAGTAAAACCAAATGCATGCTTTTCAACCGATCGCTGCCTGCACCCGCATGCCCGACTAGCATCACCACCCTGGATGGTTCCGACCTTGAATATGTGGACATCTATAAGTACCTAGGTGTCTGGCTAGACTGCAAACTCTCCTTCCAGACCCACATCAAACATCTCCAATCGAAAATCAAATCAAGAGTCGGCTTTCTATTCCGCAACAAAGCCTCCTTCACTCACGCTGCCAAGCTTACCCTAGTAAAACTGACTATCCTACCGATCCTCGACTTCGGCGATGTCATCTACAAAATGGCTTCCAACACTCTACTCAGCAAACTGGATGCAGTCTATCACAGTGCCATCCGTTTTGTCACTAAAGCACCTTATACCACCCACCACTGCGACTTGTATGCTCTAGTCGGCTGGCCCTCACTACATACTCGTCGCCAGACCCACTGGCTCCAGGTCATCTACAAGTCCATGCTAGGTAAAGCTCCGCCTTATCTCAGTTCACTGGTCACGATGGCAACACCCATCCGTAGCACGCGCTCCAGCAGGTGTATCTCACTGATCATCCCTAAAGCCAACACATCATTTGGCCGCCTTTCGTTCCAGTACTCTGCTGCCTGTGACTGGAACGAATTGCAAAAATCGCTGAAGTTGGAGACTTTTATCTCCCTCACCAACTTCAAACATCAGCTATCCGAGCAGCTAACCGATCGCTGCAGCTGTACATAGTCTATAGGAAAATAGCCCACCCATTTTCACCTACCTCATTCCCATACTGTTTTTATACTGTTTTTATTTATTTATTTTTCTGCTCTTTTGCACACCAATATCTCTACCTGTACATGACCATCTGATCATTTATCACTCCAGTGTTAATCTGCAAAATTGTATTATTCGCCTACCTTCTCATGCCTTTTGCACACATTGTATATAGACTGCCCATTTTTTTCTACTGTGTTATTGACTTGTTAATTGTTTATTCCATGTGTAACTCTGTGTTGGTCCTTCTGTAGCTCAGTTGGTAGAGCATGGCGCTTGTAACGCCAGGGTAGTGGGTTCGATCCCCGGGACCACCCATATGTAGAATGGATAAAAGCGTCTGCTAAAATGGCATATATATATCTTGGCCAGGTCGCAGTTGCAAATGAGAACTTGTTCTCAACTAGCCTACCTGGTTAAATAAAGGTGAAATAATAAAAAAATAAAAAAAGATTCTCGATTGGATTCAGGTCTGGACTTTGACTTGGCCATTCTAACACCTGGATATGTTTATTTTTTAACCATTCCATTGTAGATTTTGCTTTATGTTTTGGATCATTGTCTTGTTGGAAGACAAATCATCAGGTTTTCTTCCAGAATGGTCCTGTATTTGGCTCCATCCATCTTCCCATCAATTTTAACCATCTCCCCTGTCCCTGCTGAAGAAAAGCAGGCCCAAACCATGATGCCACCACCATGTTTGACAGTGGGGATGATGTGTTCAGGGTGATGAGCTGTGTTGCTTTTACATCAAACATAACGTTTTGCATTGTTGCCAAAAAGTTAAATTTTGGTTTCATCTGACCAGAGCACTTTCTTCCACATGTTTGGTGTGTCTCCCAGGTGGCTTGTGGCAAACTTTAAACAACACTTTTTATGGATATCTTTAAGAAATGGCTTTCTTCTTGCCACTCTTCCATAAAGGCCAGATTTGTGCAATATACGACTGATTGTTGTCCTATGGACAGAGTCTCCCACCTCAGCTGTAGATCTCTGCAGTTCATCCAGAGTGATCATGGGCCTCTTGGCTGCATCTCTGATCAATCTTCTCCTTGTATGAGCTGAAAGTTTAGAGGGACGGCCAGGTCTTGGTAGATTTGCAGTGGTCTGATACTCCTTCCATTTCAATAGAATCTTTTGCACAGTGCTCTTTGGGATGGTTAAAGCTTGGGAAATATTTTTGTATCCAAATCCAGTGTCTATATATACATATATGTGTGTATATATATACATACATATATGTGTATATATATATACATACATATATGTGTATATATATATGTGTATATATATATGTGTGTATACATATGTGTGTGTATATATATATACATATATGTGTGTGTATATATATATATATGTGTGTGTGTGTATATATATATATATATGGTCTTGGCCATTGTGGAGAGGTTGGAGTCTGTTTGATTGAGTGTGTGGACAGGTGTCTTATACAGGTAACGAGTTCAAACAGGTGCAGTTAATACAGGTAATGAGTGGAGAACAGGAGGGCTTCTTAAAGAAAAACTAACAGGTCTGTGAGACTTGGAATTGTTACTGGTTGGTAGGTGATCAAATACTTATGTCATGCAATATATATATAATATAATATACACTGCTCATAAAAATAAAGGAAACAATAAAATAACACATCCTGAATCTGAATGAATTAAATAATCTTATTAAATACTTTTTTTCTTTACATAGTTGAATGTGCTGACAACAAAATCACACAAAAATGATCAATGGAAATCAAATTTATCAACCCATAGAGGTTTGGATTTGGAGTCACTCAAAATTAAAGTGGAAGACCACACTACAGGCTGATACAACTTTTATGTAATGTCCTTAAAACAAGTCAAAATGAGGCTCAGTACTGTGTGTGGCCTCCAAGTGCCTGTATGATCTCCCTACAATGCCTGGGCATGCTCCTGATGAGGTGGCGGATGGTCTCCTGAGGGATCTCCTCCCAGACCTGGACTAAAGCATCCGTCAACTCCTGGACAGTCTGTGGTGGTTGGAGCGAGACATGATGTCCCAGATGTGCTCAATTGGATTCGGGTCTGGGCGGGCCAGTCCATAGCATCAATGCCTTCCTCTTGCAGGAACTGCTGACACACTCCAGCCACATGAGGTCTAGCATTGTCTTGCATTAGGAGGAACCCAGGGCCAACTGCACCAGCATATGGTCTTACAAGGGTTCTGAGGATCTCATCTCGGTACCTAATGGCAGTCAGGCTACCTCTGGCGAGCACATGGGAGGGCTGTGCAGCCCCCAAAGAAATGCCACCCCACACCAAGACTGATCCACCGCCAAACCGGTCATGCTGGAGCATGCCCCCATGCTCTGGACACTACGCTGACAGACACAGCAAACCTTTTTGCCACATCTTGCATTGATGTGCCATCCTGGATGAGCTGCACTACCTGAGCCACTTGTGTAGGTTGTAGACTCCAACTCATGCTACCACTAGTGTGAAAGCACCGCCAGCAATCAAAAGTGACCAAAACATCAGCCAGGAAGCATAGGAACTGAGAAGTGGTCTGTGGTCCCCACCTGCAGAACCACTACTTTATTGGGGGTGTCTTGCTAATTGCCTATAATTTCCACCTGTTGTCTATTCCATTTGCACTATTGTCAATCAGTGTTGCTTCCTAAGTGGACAGTTTCATTTCACAGAAGTGTGATTGACTTGTTTAAGTGTTCCCTTTATTTTTTTGAGCAGTGTATATCACTTTGCCTTATGGGAAGGTGCTCCATCATGCTGGAAAAGGCATTGTTCGTCACAAAACTGTTCCTGGATGGTTGGGAGAAGTTGCTCTCGGAGGATGTGTTGGTACTATTCTTTATTCATGGCTGTGTTTAGGCAAAATTGTGAGTGAGCCCACTCCCTTGGCTGAGAAGCAACTCCACACATGAATGGTCTCTTAGGATGCTTTACTGTTGGCACGACACAGGACTGATGGTAGCGCTCACCTTGTCTTCTCCTGACAAGCTTTTTTCTGGATGATCCAAACAACCAGAAAGGGGATTCAGCAGAGAAAACGACTTTACCCCAGTCCTCATCAGTCCAATCCTTGTACCTTTGGCAGAATATCAGTTTGTCCCTGATTTTTTCCTGGAAAGAAGAGGCTTCATTGCTGCCCTTCTTGACACCAGGCCAGCCTCACTGTGCGTGCTGATGCATTCACATCTGCCTGCTGCCATTCCTGAGCAAGCTCTGTACTGGTGGTGCACCGATCCCGCAGCTGAATCAACTTTAGGAGACGGTCCTGGCACTTGCTGGACTTTCTTGGGTGCCTTGAAGCCTTCTTCACAACAATTGAACCGCTCTCCTTGAAGAGCCGATAAATGGATGATTTAGGTGCAATCTTACTGGCAGCAATATTGCCTGTGAAGTCCTTTTGTGCAAAGCAATGACGACGACACTTGTTTCCTTGCAGGTAACCATGGTTGACAGAGGAAGAACAATGATTCCAAGCACCACCCTCATTTTGAAGCTTCCAGTTTGTTATTCGAACACAATCAGCATGACAGAGTGATCGACAGCCTTGTCCTCCTCAACACTCACACGTGTTAATGAGAGAATCACTGACATGATGTCAGCTGGTCCTTTTGTGGCAGGGCTGAAATGCAGTGGAAATGTTTTTGGGGGATTCAGTGCATTTAAATGGCAAATCGGGACTTTGCAATTAATTGCAATTCATCTGATCACTCTTCATAACATTCTGGAGTATATGCAAATTGCCATCATACAAACTGAGGCAGCAGACTTTGAAAATTTGTGTCACTCAAAACTTTTGGCAAGGACTGTAATTATACAATAGTTATCTTTTGTTTGTTTTTAATCCCATCCTTCAGCTACCCTCAACACATCCCATATATCTCTGAAGACCATCCAGTTTCATTCTATTTTGCTAATATTTTTAACTGTGCTTTTTCACAAACGTTCTAAACATTTTACAGACACAGTATATTTGACCTTATTTACCTTGTTTTTTTCTCCCACCCTTCAGCTCCCTTCTACCCCTCCCAATCTCTCACTTAACATAAACTATGCAACTACTATATGGAATCATGTAGTAATCAATATCATGTAGAAACCAAAAAAGTGTTAAGTTAAAGAAATCAAAATATATTTTAGATTCTTGAAAGTAGCCACCCTTTGCTTTGATGAAAGCTTTGCACAATCTTGGCATTCTCTCAACCAGCTTCATGAGGTAGTCACCTAGAATGCATTTCAATTAAAATGTGTTTCCTTTTATTCTTCTTTCCTTCTTAATGGCAATCGATCTCTAAACACCATCCATTTTTTTCTTCTAATTACCATGTATTTTCAACTGTGCTGTGAAAAGTTCTGAACCTTTCTATTCACGTACATTTTTTCCAAAAGTATTATTATATTATTGATCGATTGACTATGACTTTTCAAATCACCCAGCAGTGATATTTGCAGTTAACTCTTTCTCTGAACCTCCCCCACACAATAATTCAACCCCTCTCAGTAGCCCCTGTCCTCAAATATATTTTTTTTATTTCCCATCTATCCTTCTATCTTTCTATTTCCCATCTCTCCTTCTCTCAACCCTGAGTCATGTTCCAACCATGTCCTCTGAAATATTTGCATCAATAGCATTTCTATCGATTCAGTTTCAATTAATGAGTTCTCATTCAGTGTCATCACAGTGCATGTTGTAACCCATGTACAGTACCAGTCAAAAGTCTGGACACACCTACTCATTCAAGGGCTTTTCTTTAGTTGCACTATTTTCTACATTGTAGAATAATAGTGTAGACATCAAAACTATGAAATAACACAAATGGAATCATATTGTATTAAAACAAGTGTTAAACAAATCAAAATATATTTTATATTCTCCGAAGTAGCCACCCTTTGCTTTGATAAAAGCTTTGCACATTCTTGGCAGTCTCTCAACCAGCTTCACGAGGTAGTCCCCTGGAATGCATTTATATTAACAGGTGTACCTTGTTAAAAGTCCATTTGTGGAATTTCTTTCCTTATTAATGCATTTGAACCAGTCAGTTATGTTGTGACAAGGTAGCAATGATACACAGAAGATATCCCTATTTTGTTATGCAAGAACAGCTCAAATAAGCAAAGAGAAACGACAGTCCATTATTACTTTCAGACATGAAGGTCAGTCAATCCGGAAAATCTCAAGAACTTTGAAAGTATATTCAAGTGCAGTCAAAATCCATCAAGCGCTATGATGAAACTGGCTCTCATTAGGACTGCCACAGGAAAGGAATACCCAGAGTTAATTCTAATGAACTTATCCTCTGCAGGAGAGTTAACAGCCTGAGAAATTGCTGCCCAAATAAATGCTTCATAGTTCAAGTAACAGACATCATAACATCAACTGTTTAGAGGAGACTGCGTGAATCAGGCCTTCATGGTCGAATTGCTGCAAAGAAAACACTACTAAAGGACACCAATAAGAAGAAGAGACTTGCTCTTCCAAGAAACACGAGCAATGGACATTTGACCAGTGGAAATATGTCTGATGAGTCCAAATTTGAGATTTTTAGTTCCAACCGTGTCGCAGAGTAGGTGAACGGACGATTTCCGCATGTGTAGTTCCCACTGTGGAGGTGTGATGGTGTGGGGGTGCGTTGCTGGTGACACTGTCTGATTTATTTAGAAATTAAGGCACATTTAACCAGCATGGCCACCACAGTATTCTGCAGCGATATGTCAAACCATCTGGTTTGTGCTTAGTGGGACTATCATTTGTTTTTCAACAGGACAATGACCCAACACACCTCCAGGATGTGTAAGGACTATTTGACCCCTTAATGCAACCACTGTGTCAGATTTTAAAAAAGCTTTACGGAAAAAGCACACCATGCAATAAACTGAGTACAGCGCTCAGAGACCAAAACAAGCCATACAGATACCCACCATGTTGTGGAGTCAAAAGAAGTCAGAAATAGCATTATAAATATTCACTTACATTTGATGATCTTCATCAGAATGCACTCCCAGGAATTCCAGTTCCACAATAAATGTTTTGATTGTTCGATAAAGTCCATAATTTATGTCCAAATACCTCCTTTATTTTTGCGCGTTTAGTTCACAAATCCAAATTCACAAGGGGCAGGCACTTAGTTCCGACGACAGTTCCATTACAGTTCGTAGAAACATGTCAAACGATGTATTTTATCATACATCTTCAATAATATTCCAACCGGACAATTCCTTTGTCTTTAGAAAGGAAAAGAAACGCAGCTAACTCTCAAGGGCTCACGCGAGACTGAGCATTCTGCCAGACACCTGACTCAAACAGCTCTTATTCTCTCCCCCTTCACAGTAGAAGCCTGAAACAGGGTTCTAAACACTGTTGACATTAGTGGAAGCCGTAGGAAGTGCAATTGGACCAAATTCTACACTGAATGGCAAAGACTTGAAAACCTACAAACCTCAGATTTCCCACTTCCTGGTTGGATTTTGTCTCAGGTATATGCCTGCTATATGAGTTCTGTTATACTCACAGACATCATTCAAACAGTTTTAGAAACTTCAGAGTGTTTTCTATCCATATATACCAATGATATGCATATATTAGCTTCTGGGCCTGAGTAACAGGCAGTTTACTCTGGGCATCTTATTCATCCAAGCTACTCAATACTGCCCCCCAGGACTGTTGGAAAAGCATTAGAGGTGAAGCTGGTTGACAGAAAGCCAAGTGTGCAAAGCTGTCATCAAGGCAAAGGATACTTTAAAGAATATAAAATATATTTTTATTTGTTTAACACTTTGTTGGTTACTACATGATTCCATGTGTTTTATTTCATAGTAGTCAAAATAAAGAAAAACCTTTGAATGAATACATGTGTCCAAACTTTTGGACTGGTACTGTAAGTGCAGATAACAATGGGCTTACAGTAGGCTATTTAGCATCTCCACAGAACACAAGGTGATTACTTGCCGTACGTGGTTTTAGCAGCCATTGGTAAAACATTACATATGGCATTCAAGCTTGCAATAAGGCTCAGTAGATATACATTGATGGAAATGTCTGCTTAAAGCAAGCTTGCTGATATTAGATTATAATTGTTCTCATCGAATGTCGTGAAGCTTGCTATAAGCAGATATCTACTGTGGTAATTCAATTACCTAAGAGCACCACACTAGTATATCAAAGCAGGTGTTTGATCCAATAGTAGTCCAACTCCTGATGCAGTTAGCCACACAGCAGTAATATGCCCAGTCAGTCAAGTGAAATGAGAGAGCGCTTCTCCACATGGTAAAACAATCATGTCTGCTTTATTACGCTCCATCTCTAGCTGTGTGAACTACCTGAATATGCCCCAGTGTTGTGTTCAGCGGGAGCAATAAAGGAGTTAACTTACTTTGAGGCCCCGGACTCTAGTCTAGCAGTGACGCTCACACCTTCAGAACCGCATACATAAGTACAAATACAAAGAAAAACATGACAGTGATGCCCCCCGCTGATGACATCACATAATGACTCACCCTCTGGTCTGTAGTGGGCCACGATGGTTACAGTCTGCCCAGCATTTTTCAGTGCCGCAGCCGCCTGCTCGTGAGTGGCGCTGCGGAGGTCCACCCCGTTCACCTGCAAGCGGGAAAAGCAGAAAGGAGACAAGTCATCAGGTTCATGTTCATGCTAATCAAGCAACCTCGCTCTCACAAGACTTTAGTCAACCAGGCAAGTGTTCGAGAACACATTATCTTTTACAATATCGACCTGATCAAGTGTAGCAAAGCAGACAAATGGAGAATAAAGCTCAACTTAAAAACTGAAGAAAAATAATAATATCAGTGCCTTTAGAAAGTATTCATACGCCTTGACTAATTCCACATTCTTATATTGCAGCCTGAATTCAAAATGTATTAAATAGATTTTTTTCCTCACATCTACACACAATACCCAACAATGAAAAAGTGAAAATATGTTTTTAGAAATGTTACTAATTGTGTTAAGAATTGCTTTTACACTTAAAAAAAAACATTTTATATAAAGGCTGTAACAAACTAAATGTGGAAAAAGTCAAGGGTTGTGAATACTTTCTGAAGGCACTGTATACAACAGACAACATGAATAGGGTGTAACACAGAGCATTAAAAACACAATGGGACACAAGTGGTACTAAAAAACTGTTAAAACGGGTAAGACTGGAGCTCATTTTGACTATCCCCAGTAGGCGAAATTGGCTGTAATGACGACATTGTGACCAGCTTGGCCCGCTGGGTACAGTAACTTACACAAGACTGGCGATGATGGAAATATCTGTGCAAATGGATTGAAGATTGTTTTGCACATTCCATTTTGTGTGTGTTAGTGTAGCATGGCTGTGCCCATGTTTGTAAGTGCAATAGTGTGTTTGAAGATGTTCTTACAGACGGTGTGTGGCTGTGTGTGCCTTCAAACTCGGTGTGTGTGTGTGCAAGTGTACGTGCTAGAGTGCCGGCATGAGTATGCACGTGTTAGGTTATCCTTACAGAGACGAGGCGGTCTCCTTTCCTCAGCTCGCCACACAGATCTGCAGGTCCCCCTGCCAGGATGAAGGAGATGAAGATGCCCTCTCCGTCCTCTCCACCCACTATGTTGAAGCCCAGGCCCGTCGCCCCTCTGTGGAGCACCACCTTCCTGGGCTCTCTGGGAAGACACGACAAAGAATAATGGATAAAGTCCTCAGTCAGATTATTTCTCTAAAGTAATATGGTGGTGGTTGTGAATCCTCGTAGTAAAGTCCATAGATTTAAAACAAAAAAATCAAAAGGTAACATTTTAGATTAAGTATGCTCTTATACCTGTATAGTAACAGTCACAGTAGTAACATCAAATAAACATATTACAAAACAACATACAACAGTGCTATTGCTACTACAGTGCTTGATTCACCTCACACTACATACTGTAAATCTGGCAATTTCATTATAACTGCACTATAACATCAATGTTTTGAACTATTGAACCAATACATGTCATTTTAATATACAACCACTAGGGGGAAAAGGCCATGTTAATTCTCGTGATGTGTGGCACAATAAGGATACAAGGCTGGAGAGATGACATTTCACTATGTATTACTTAAGCACAATCTGGATGGTTCTTCATCTCTTAAATGCTTCAATCTTGATTCAATCACTATTATATATTACCCATTGATTTTTTTACCACTAGAACCGCTTGGCCTCAAGTCATTCTGACTGCAACATTCTAACATTTCATTAGTTTAGGTTACTGTAGGCTATACGTAAAAACAAAAACAAACAAATTCATCTGTTCAATCAATTTTATTTGTGGAATGCCTGTTACAACTATGAACCAGAACTTCAGTGCTGGAACACGGTAATATCTTATTTTTATGACAAAATAAAACAAATACCAACACCCACAGTCAGCAAGAAGTCCTAAACATAAACGGCAAGTGGCCTTGATGAAGTGAAAATCTGCACAAATGCAATAATGCCATTATAATGGATCTAAGTTTTGATATGACAGCAATCGAGCTCGTGCCAGTGAGTCTTCACACAATGGCATCAGTTGGATTTTAATTAGCGGTTATCGCTTGTCCTAACAGTTGACACAAATCTTTGTAACTTTCACTTGCGTGACACACTGACATACCTTTGTTTAGTTGTAGTGCATAACAGTCTCCGGTTCTCTCTATTGAGTCCCCTTTGTCTTGTAATTTTTCAGCACCGCTGTGCAGGTGCCTTATTTTGCGCATAGGGAGCTCCCGTCTCACTTTGTTCATGGTGCCGGCAAATTGTCCATGGTCACATTTCTCCGCTTGCCTCAAGCCTCATCACCACATTCTCTGGCAGTTGCTCACCTGCTGCCCGATGTGGATCTTTTCCCAGACATTGAAAGCCAGCATGTACAATTAAGCACGCTTTCACTGTGTAGCCTACTCAAAGTAGGCCAGAGTAGACTAATGAGACTGGATTCTGTGGACTGATTTAGGATACATCCCACTTTGATATTATATTATTATAACAGATCAAGACAATAGAATGGCCTGCCCTGTTTTGTCATTCACAATTGGTAATTACACAATTATGCAGTGTTCGCTTCCCCGAGCTCATCAACTCACCCATTCTCTGCATCATACTTTACATAATGTATTTAATATGCGGTGTGTGAAATTTGTGGTATTGTTTAGTTCAATTTTTGCAATTATTGATTGGGGTGGTCATCAGCTGGGCAATGCACTTTCAACTGTCAGAAGAAGGAGTGGAGAAGGCCCTACTGTCGGGGGAAGGAGTAGCTAAGGGAGAAATCCATTATAAAAATGATATGCCCTCCTAAAACTTAGTTATAACTCCAGTTCTGTTTGTGATTTTAAGATTTTAACACCGACAGTGTGTTATATAGACTTATTTAGTTAAAGCCAAAGGAAGGGAACATGACTTAAAAATGGCAGAGTAACATAACCGTTTGATTCAGGAGCAGTCAAAATGACTGCTGAGTTCTAGTGTTAAAAGGGGCCATCTGCAGTTGCTGCATTCAATTTTTGACTTATAAATTAATTATACATACCAATTGATTCTTGAAGAATATACACTACACGACAGAAAAGTACAGTGCCTTCGGAATTATTCAGACCCCTTGACTTTTTCAAATTGGTTAGGTTACAGACTTTTTCTAAAAATGTATACATTCTTCTTTCCCTCATCAATCTATACACAATACCCCATAACGACCTAGCAAAAACAGGTATTTTCTTTTGCCCATTTATAATAAAAAATAATAAAAAATGGAAATATTACATTTACACAGGTATTCAGACCCTTTACTCAGTACTTTGATGAAGCACCCTTGGCAGCAAATACAGCCTCGAGTCTTCTTGGGTCTCTGACTTCCTCCCTATAGGATGTCTCGTCGTTGTTGGTGATCAGGCCTACCACTGTTGTGTCGTCTGCTAACTTGATGGTGTTGGAGTCATGCCTGACCATGCAGTCATGGGTGAACAGGGAGTACAGGAGGGGACTGAGCACGCACCCCTGGGGAGCTCCAGTGTTGAGGATCAGCGTGGTAGATGTGTTGCTACCTACCCTCCCCACCTGGGGATGGCCCGTCAGGAAGTCCGGATCCAGTTGAAGAGGGAGGTGTTTAGTCCCAGGATCCTTAGCTTAGGGATGAGCTTTGAAGGTACTATGGTGTTGAACGCTGAGCTGTAGTCAATGAATAGCATTCTCATGTAAGTGTTCCTTTTGTCCAGGTGGGAAAGGGCAGTGTGGAGTGCAAGAGATTGCATCATCTGTGGATCTGTTTGGGCGGTATGCAAATTGGAAAGGGTCTAGGGTTTCTGGGATAATGGTGTTGATGTGAGCCTGCCAACCTTTCCAAGCACTTCATGGCTACAGACGTGAGTGCTATGGGTCTGTAGTCATTTAGGCAGATTGCCTTTGTGTTCTTGGGCACAGGGACTATGGTGGTCTGCTTGAAACATGTTGGTATTACAGACTTAACCTATTGGAACCCCCCCCGGATCTGTGATAATTGTCATCAACTACACTAAATAGCATAGGTCAAATAATCTTACTAGAAAATATTTATATTCATGAAATCACAAGTGAAATATAGCGAAACACAGCTTAGCCTTTTGTTAATCACCCTGTTGTCTCAGATTTTGAAATTATGCTTTACAGCGAAAACAATACAAGCGTTTGTGTAAGTTTTTATATCCAAATACCTCCGTTAGTTTGATGCGTTATGCCTAGGAATCCACCGGAAATAGCGGTCACGACAACGCAGACAAAAATTATATCCATAATATCGACAGAAACATGGCAAACGTTTTTGTATAATCAATACTCAAGGTGTTTTTACAAATATCTATTCGATAATATATCAACCGGGACAGTTGGCTTTTCACTAGGACCGGGAGGAAAAATGGCTACCTCTCTGTTTAGCGCAAAAATCACACTGAGAGCCAACAACTGACCACTTTCGCAATTTCGACGTTTATGCTCATTCTTCAAAATAAAAGCCCGAAACTACGTCTAAAGGCTGTAGACACCTTAGGGAAGCCACAGAAAAAGGAATCTGGTTGATATCCCTTTCAATAGGCAATAAGGGATGCATAGAAATACAGGGGTTTCAAAATAAAGTCACTTCCTGATTGGATTTTTCTCAGGATTTCACCTGCATTATCAGTTGTTATACTCGCAGACAATATTTTTACGGTTTTGGAAACTTTAGAGTGTTTCCTATCGTAAGCTGTCAATTATATGCATATTCTAGCATCTGGTCCTGAGAAATAGGCAGTTTACTTTGGGACGTTATTTTTCCAAAAATAGAAATAGTGCCCCCTAGCTTCAAGAGGTTAATCAGGGACATGTTGAAAATGTCAGTGAAGACACCTGACAGTTGGTCAGCACATGCCCGGGGCACACGTCCTGGTAATCCGTCTGGCCCCGCAGCCTGGTCTTAAAGGTCTTTAAAGGTCTTACGTCGGCTGATGCTGAGAGCTGATGCTCTCATGCATGCCTCAGTGTTGCTTGCCTCGAAGCGAGCATAGAAGTGATTTAGCTCGTCTGGTAGATTTAGCTCGTATGATCAATGGAAACAGGATGCACTTGAGCTCAATTTCGAGTCTCATAGCAAAGGGTCTGAAAACATATGTATATAAGGTATGTGTAAAAACACGCACGCACGCACGCACGCACGCACACACACACACACACACACACACACACACACACACACACACACACTTCTAAAAACCTGTCAAATGGTTCAAAAACTTGACTATGATGTGACTACACCATACACAACAGATCTGTTAAACATTAGGTTAGGTTATTAGGTTATCTACTTTGGATCATGCTGTATGCTCTTGTCAGATCAGGGTCGAATTAATTAGGATCCAAACTGAAGATACAGACTTGAACATGTCCAATAAATGTTTTCATTATGGTTTTGATACAATTTACTATGGTGTGTACTAATGAATAAAACTCAGTGTTTTTTTCAGGGGCTGGAGTGATGTCCTCTGATTTTGCCACCCTCATAATGAAGCCCTCTTTGCCATGCATGCCAAACAACCCCTCCCTATATTGAGAAAAAGAAGAGGAAAAGGGAGAGACAGTAGCTAATTTTCCAACCAATCGGGTCTCATATGTTTCTTTCTTGTTAAGCATATCCCATCCTGGAGTCTGAGACTTATGGGAATCTGTGGGAGAGAAGTGGAATTTATGCTAATTTAACAGAAACTCTAGCTACACATAGTTTTAGTATCATTAGCATGATTTCTACCATTTAGGCTTAAGCCAGTTACGTTATCCACTACTAGCTAATAATAATAGCTAGCTAGTGTTTAACATTACTTGCTAAAACTAATAGCTAGCTATCAAAGGTGAAAGGGGTTAGCTAGTTATCACAATTGTTGCTAATACAGTAGATAGTTGGCTAGTTTGCGAGCTAGATAGTAAGTTAGTCTTAACATTGGAACCACTAGTGTGCTGACAAAGAACGCAAGCTAACGTAAACTCACGTAAACTCGTACATGGTCTGTACAATTGCACTTATTTTAGCGGCCCAATAACGTAATACTTCTAGACCAACTGTAATGTCAATACCATTGTATAGCACAATTTCTCCCCTTTCCAAAAGAATCAATTACATGCCTGTTTCTGCATAATTCAAGCAGGCAATGAGCCCCGTCCGGTCTTTTTAAAAATGGCGCGTGGGGAAGCGAAACTAATGCGTGATAGTGAGAAGGAGAGATGTTGTGTGGGAAAAGTGCTTTTCCCCCCACTCGATCTGTCCAACTTTTCGTCTCTAAAATGTAAATAAAACAATGTAAAGAGTTTATCTAATGTGTCATTTACATACCTATTTGAAGGTTTGTGTCGAATTTGAATAAGGTTTTTAGGGTGGTGCTAAAGTGATCTTAGAAGTAAACAGCGGCTTTGAGAATGATGATCGCATGCAATGATGATGCAAACAATGACTAGGTATCTCCCCTTTACCCTCGTCACTGTCAATTTCTTGTTTTTAAAGGATAATAAAAGTGCTACACCTGGTGGAGAGATGCGTGCTGTAGGTTACGACATGACACGTCAAGATGTAATGGATGGTCAGTTTTTTCAAATTTTCTCCAATACTATAGAGCCATTACCATGTTGATCAACGCCTGAATAGAAACCTAGTTCACACCCCCGATTTTGACACCAACACAGTCCCATTTAGTTTTCTTTGTAGCCTCGTTTGAATGTTGCGGCTGCGCACATTTGTACGGAATGGGGTGAGTTTACGTTAGCTAATTTAACAGCTACCTAGCTAGAGATTGTACCGGAGTTCAAAATTTGGATAACTAGCTAGGTAGCATGCTAATCCAAAAAAGGCTAGCTTTAACAAATTGCATGGAAATTCTGTCATGTCTATGTTCGCTAGCTAACTGGCAGCTGCAGTTTATTAGCTAGTGAGCCAAGCTAACTAGCCAGCAAACGTGATCTAACTAACTGTATCATGCCACAGATTATCTTGTGCTAAATAGTCTAGCAGAATATCTATATTCAAAAATACATTTTAGGTTTTACCTAATGCTAGCAAGTAAACATTTCCTAGCCAGTATTGAGGACAGAGGTGCTATCAAATGTTAGATAGATAGCTGCGCAGTGTGTTAAATCAACCAGCAGAACTTTTGTATCTAAAAGTGAAATTCGCAAAGATAAATTACCCTCTTCTCCCCGTCACCATTTTTATCTGGTGAACAACATTTATTTAGAGTAATCTCTTCTGTCTGGCCTTAGCACACTTCTCATAGACAGGTCCATCTTGATTCTTAACGAAACACTGTGACATGATGTCAGTGTCAGCAAGTTCTGTGCATGTTCCAGGACGTCTTTATTCAAGCGCGTTTCTCAGATGGCCAGATCAATGAAACCAGTGAACCACACCAATAATATGTCTCGAACTCTTCAGATAAACCTTCATTCCTGAAATAAATAAGTGTACCAATGCATCATCAGGGTTTCAAACACGGGGCAAGACATAGTTGACCCCCTTTCTTTCCATTGGTCTGAACACCAACCATATTTTTTCCTTGGACAGAGCAACAATGTATTTGAATTTATTATTGATCCCCATTAGCTTGCTGCCAAAGCAGAAGATAATTTTGCCGGACCCCCGGAAGAGTAAGGCAGTTTATGCAATTTAAAAAACATTACAATACATTCACAGATTTCACAACACACTGTGTGCCCTCAGGCCCCTACTCCACCACAAACACAAACTCAGCAAAAAAAGAAACGTCCTCTCACTGTCAACTGCGTTTATTTTCAGCAAACTTAACATGTGTAAATATTTGTATGAACATAACAAGATTCAACAACTGAGACAAACTGAACAAGTTCCACAGACATGTGACTAACAGAAATTGAATAGTGTGTCCCTGAACAAAGGGGGGGAGTCAATCAAAAGTAATAGTCAGTATCTGGTGTGGCCACCAGCTGCATTAAGTACTGCAGGTCATCTCCTCCTCATGGACTGCACCAGATTTGCTAGTTCTTGCTGTGAGATGTTATCCCACTCTTTCCACCAAGGCACCTGCAAATTCCCAGACATTTCTGGGGGGAATAGCCATAGCCCTCACCCTCCGATCCAACAATGGGATTGAGATCCGGGCACTTCGCTGGCCATGGCAGAACACTGACATTCCTGACTTGCAGGAAATCATGCACAGAATGAGCAGTATGGCTGGTGGCATTGTCATGCTGGAGGGTCATGTCAGGATGATCCTGCAGGAAGGGTACCACATGAGGGAGGAGGATGTCATCCCTGTAACGCACAGAGCTGAGATTGCCTGCAATGACAACAAGCTCAGTCTGATGACACACCGCCCCAGACCATGACGGACCATCCACCTCCAAATCGATCCTGCTCCAGAGTACAGGCCTCGGTGTAACGTGCATTCCTTCGACAATAAAGGCAAATCCGACCATCACGCCCGTTGAGACAAAACGGGGACTCGTCAGTGAAGACCACTTTTTGCCAGTCCTGTCTGGTCCAGCAACGGTGGGTTTGTGCCGATAGGCGATGCTGTTGCCGGTGATGTCTGGTGAGGACCTACCTTATAACAGGCTACAAGCCCCCAGTCCAGCCTCTCAGCCTATTGCGGACAGTCTGAGCACTGATAGAGTGATTGTGCGTTTCTCGTGTAACTCGGGCAGTTGTTCTTTCCATCCTGTACCGATCCTGTGCAGGTGTTGTTACACGTGGTCTGCCACTGCGAGGACAATCAGCTGTCCGTCCTGTCTCCCTGTAGTGCCCTGGCCACATCTGCAGTCTTCATGCCTCCTTGCAGAAAGTCAGCAAACCACTGCCAGCTAACCTTTAGCTCGGAAAGCTCTCGCCAGTTCGTACAACGTGACTCAAACCAGAGCATAACGAACCTATTTTTTTCCCTCCATATCCCCGGATTCCTACTGCAAACTCTGAACATTTTCATCTAGATCTTCACAATTAACTAACCTCAGTCTCAGGTAACTACTCCTGGCTAGCGTTTCCATCCCGGAGCAAGCACCAATTAGCCTGAAGCTATCCCGGCTAGGGCACCTGGGCTACCACCGAAACCCACTCCTAGGCTACAATATCCGGACCCCTTCTACTGCCGGTACGGGGCACAGAACCCCGCCATGTCATGTTTTGTCATATATTGTCTTGTCCTTGTGCTTTCCCTTCTGTTCGTTTCCCCCTGCTGGTCTTATTAGGTTCTTTCCCTCTTTCTATCCCTCTCTCTCTCCCTCCCTCTCTCCCTCTCTCTCTATCGTTCCGTTCCTGCTCCCAGCTGTTCCTCATTCTCCTAACTACCTCATTTACTCTTTCACACCTGTCCCCTATTTTGCCCTCTGATTAGAGTCCCTATTTCTCCCTCTGTTTTCCGCTTTTGTCCTTGTCGGATCATTGTTTGATGTTCGCCGTTCTGTGTCCTTGTTCCGCCCTGTCGTGTTTTACCTTCTTCAGAAGCTGCGTGTGAGCAGGTGTCAAAGTCAGCTACGGCCGGTGCCTTCCCGAAGCGACCTGCAGTCTGTGGTCGCGTCTCCAGTCATTCCTCTCTACTGACGAGTGGATTTCAGTTTTCCTGTTTTTGCATTTACCTAGATAATATCCAGGATTATCGCTTTTGTTTAAAACTGGAATAAAGAATCTGTTTCCGTTAAGTCGCTTTTGGGTCCTCATTCACCAGCATAACAGAAGGATCCGACCAAGAATGGACCCAGCGACTACGGATTCTCGCAACACTGCCGTCGAGATCCAGGGAGCAATGCTCGGCAGACACGAGCAGGAATTGTCTGCTGCTCGTCATGCCGTTGAGACCCTGGCCGCTCAGGTTTCCGACCTCTCAGGACAGTTTCAGAGTCTTCGTCTCGTGCCACCAGCTACTTCCTGGTCTTCCGAGTCTCCGGAACCTAGGGTTAATAACCCACCATGTTACTCTGGGCAGCCCACTGAGTGCCGGTCCTTTCTCACCCAGTGTGATATAGTGTTCTCTCTCCAACCCAACACATACTCAAGAGAGAGAGCTCGGATCGCTTACGTCATTTCACTCCTTACTGGTCGGGCTCGGGAGTGGGGCACAGCTATCTGGGAGGCAAGGGCTGAGTGTTCTAACAATTATCTGAACTTTAAAGAGGAGATGATACGGGTTTTTGATTGTTCAGTTTTTGGTAAGGAGGCTTCCAGGGCCCTGGCTTCTCTATGTCAAGGTGATCGATCCATAACGGATTACTCTATAGAGTTTCGCACTCTTGCTCTCTCCAGTGACTGGAACGAGCCGGCGTTGCTCGCTCGTTTTCTGGAGGGACTCCACGCTGAGGTTAAAGATGAGATTCTCTCCCGGGAGGTTCCTTCCAGCATGGACTCTTTGATTGCACTCGCCATCCGCATAGAACGACCGGTAGATCTTCGTCACCGAGCTCATAGAAGAGAGCTCGCGTTAACTGTGTCCCCCCTCTCCCCGACCAATCCTCTACGACTGGAATACCGACATAATCTGCCCAAGGATTCCAACAGGCCCCTCAGGTGCGACGCTAGCCCCGGTCTGCTAACTGCAAGCTTGCTTGAACCGGTCTGCTAACTTCTAGCCCCGGTCTATTAACTGCTAGCTTGCTTTCCCTGGTCTGGAACTGCTTGCTTGCTAGCCCCGGTCTGCTAAGTGCTAACTTGTTAGCCCCGGCTGACTAACTGCTAGCACCGGCCTGCTAACTGTCTGAATCGCAGTGTCCCCAGCCAGCCTAACCAATCACTGGACCCATATGTTAACTTGGCTACGCATGCCTCTCTCTAATATCAATATGCCTCGTCCATTACTGTCCTGGTTAGTGATTACTGTCTTATTTCACTGTAGACTCTACAGAGCCTCTAGCCCTGCTCAATATGCCTTAACCAACCATGATGTTCCACCTCCTACATATGCGATGACATCACCTGGTTTAAACGTCTCTAGAGACTATAGCTCTCTCATCATTACTCAATGCCTAGGTTTACCTCCAATGTACTCACATCCTACCTTACCTTTGTCTCTACACTATGACTTGAATCTATGCTATCGTTCCCAGAAACCTGCTCCTTTTACGTTCTATTCCGAACGTGCTCGACGGCCAATTCGTATAGCCTTTAGCCGTAACCTTATCCTACTTCTCCTCTGGTGATGTAGCGGTTAATCCAGGTCCTGCAGTGCCTAGCTCCATTCCCACTCCCCAGGTGCTCTCATTTGTTGACTTCTGTAACCGTAAAAGCCTTGGTTTCATGCATGTTAACATTAGAAGCCTACTCCCTATGTTCGTTTTACTCACTGCTTTAGCACACTCTGCCAACCCGGATGTCTTAGCCGTGTGTGAATCCTGGATAAGGAAAACCACCGAAACCCTGAAATCTCCATCCCTAACTATAACATTTTCCGCCAAGATAGATCTGCCAAAGTGGATGGTGTTACAATCTACTGCAAAGATAGCCTGCAAAGCTCTGTCTTACTATTCAGATCTGTATCCAAACAATTCGAGCTTCTACTTCTAAAAACTCACCTTTCCAGAAACAAGTCTCTCACTGTTGCTGCATGCTAAAGACCACCCTCTGCCCCCAGCTGTGCCCTCGACACCATATGTGAATTGATTGCCCCCCATCAGTTTTCTGAGCTTGTGCTACTAGGTGACCTACACTGGGACATGCTTAACAGCCCAGCCATCCTACAATCTAAGCTTGATGCCCTCAATCTCACACAAATTATCAATGAACCTATCAGGTACAACCCCAAATCCATAAACATGGGCTCTCTTATAGATATCACCCTAACTAACTAGCCCACAAAAACTAGCACAAAATCATCCTGTAGCGTTCTGTATTAGCATCGAATAGCCCAAGTGATATGCAACTTTTCAGGGACGTTAGGAACAAATATACACAGGCAGTTAGGAAAGCTAAGGCTAGTTTTTTCAAACAGACTTTTGCAGCCTGTAGTACAAACTCAACATTTCTGGGACACTGTAAAGTCCATGGAGAATAAGAGCACCTCCTCCCAGCTTCCCACTGCTCTGAGGCTAGGAAACATTGTTGCCACCGATAAATCCACTATAATTGAGAATTTCAATAAGCATTTCTCTACGGCTGGCCATGCTTTCCACCTGGCTACCCCTACCCCGGTCAACTGCCCACTCCACAGAAACCAGACACCATTTCTCCTTCACCCAAATCCAGAAAGCTGATGTTCTGAAAGAGCTGCAAAATATGGACCCCTACAAAATCAGCAGGGCTAGACCATCTGGACCCTCTCTTTCTAAAATTATCTGCCAAAATTGTTGCATCCCCTATTATTACCCTGTTCAACCTCTTTCGTATCGTCTGAGATTCCCAAAGATTGGAAAGCTGCCGACCATCCCCCTCTTCAGAGGGGTTGACACTCTAGACCCAAACTTCTACAGATCCATATCTATCCTACCCTGTCTTTCTAAGGTCTTCAAAAACCAAGTTAACAAACAGATAACAGACCATTTCGAATCCCACCGTACCTTCTCCGCTATGCAATTTGGTTTTAGAGCTTGTCATGGGTGCACCTCAGCCACGCTCAAGGTCCTAAACGACATCATAACCGCCATTGATAAGAGACATTACTGTGCAGCCGTATTCATCGACCTGGCCAAGGCTTTCGACTCTGTCAATCACCACATCGTTATTGGCAGACTCGACAGCCTTGGTTTCTCAAATGATTGCCTCACCTGGTTTACCAACTACTCCTCTGATAGAGTTCAGTGTGTCAAATCAGAGGGCCGGTTGTCCGGACCTCTGGCAGTCCATGGGGGTGCCACAGGGATCAATTCCCGGGCCGACTCTCTTCTCTGTATACATCAATGATGCCGCTTTTGCTGCTGGTGATTCTCTAATCCACATCTACGCAGACGACACCATTCGGTATACTTCTGGCCCCTCTTTGGACACTGTGTTAACTAACCTCAAGACGAGCTTCAATGCCATACAACTCGCCTTCCGTGGCCTCAAACTGCTCTTAAATGCAAGTAAAACTAAATGCACTCTATTCAATCGATCACTGCTCGCACCTGCCCGCCCTAGGTGTCTGGTTAGACTGTAAACACTCCTTCCAGACTCACATTAAGCATCTCCAAACCCAAATTAAATATTGAAGCGGCTTCCTATATCGCAACAAAGCATCCTTCACTCATGCTGCCAAACATACCTGTGTAAAACTGACCATCCTACCGATCCTCGACTTCGGCGATGTCAACTTAAAATAGCCTCCAACACTCTACTCAACAAATTGGATGCAGTCTATCACAGTGCCATCCGTTTTGTCACCAAAGCCCCACACACTACCCACCACTGCGACCTGTACTCTCTCGTTGGTTGGCCCTCGCTTCATACTCGTAACCAAACCCACTGGCTACAGGTTATCTACAAGTCTCTGCTAGGTAAAGCCTCACTCCAGCAGGTATATCTCACTGGTCACCCCCAAAGCAAATTCCTACTTTGGTCGCCTTTCCTTCCAACTCTCTGCTGCCAATGACTGGAATTAACAGCAAAAATCACCAATATTTTTCTACTGTATTATTGACTATGTTTTGTTTATTCCATGTGCAACTTTGTGTTGTTGTATGTGTTGAATTGCTATGCTTTATCTTGGACAGGTCACAGTTGCAAATAAGAACTTGTTCTCAACCAGCCTACCTGGTTAAATGAAGGAGAAACTATTTTTTATTAGGATCTGGAACAAGTAGTTTCATAAATTCGTCAAGTGCAGCGTCTGATTGCTCCTCACCACAGACCAGCAAATCTTGTATGACCTCTTGTACACTATATTATACATATATATACACACACACATATATATTATATGTGTATATATATATATATATACACAAACATATACACACACATATACGTATATATATACATACACATATATATACATACACATGTATATACACATGTATATACACATATATATACACATATACACACACATATATGTATATATATACACATATACATATATATACACATATACGTATATATATACACATATACACACATATATACACATATACAAACATATATACACACATATATATATATGTGTGTGTGTATATATATATATGTATATGTGTGTGTATATATATATATATATGTATATGTGTGTGTGTGTATATATATATACACACACACATATATATATATATGTGTGTGTATATGTATGTGTGTATATGTATATATATATACATACAAACATATATATATATATGTGTGTATTTATGTATATGTATATATACACACACACACACACACACACACACACACACACACACACACACACACACACACACACACACACACACACACACACACACACACACACACACACACACACACACACACACACACACACACACACACACACACACACACATAGATACACATATATAGATACACATACATACACATACATACATACACACACACACATATATACAGAGTGGGGAGAACAAGTATTTGATACACTGCCGATTTTGCAGGTTTTCCCACTTACAAAGCATGTAGAGGTCTGTAATTTTTTTTGTCTTAGGTACACTTCAACTGTGAAAGACCGAATCTAAAACAAAAATCCAGAAAATCACATTGTATGATTTTTAAGTAATTAATTAGCATCCCAAACTATTATATATTCTTCCACTACATTCTGATCGAAGACCATCAAAGGTAAGGGAATATTTATGTTGTAATTTTGTGTTTTTGTTGACTCCAACATAGCGGATAAATATTGCTTATGTCTGAGCGCCGTCTCAGATTATTGAAAAATGAACGATTTCTGTAACGTTAAAAAGAAATGTGACAAAGCGATTGCATTAAGAAGCAGTGTATCTTTCTAACTATATGTAGAACATGTATATTTAGTCATGTATATGTATATTTAGTTTATGTAACATGTATATTTAGTTTATGATGTTTATTGGCGTTATCTGGCGGAGTTCTCCTTATTTTCTCCGGACATTTTTTAGCATTTTCTCAACATGGCGTCAATGTAAACTGTGATTTATGGATAAAAATGGCATATTATTGAAAAAAACAAATCTACTGTGTAACATGTCATATTACTGTCATCTGATGAAGATTTTCAAAAGGTTAGTGAATTATTTTTATTTTAATCCTGCGTTTGTGATTGCATCTTTTGTTTGACAAAATGGCTGTATATCGGCTGTGTCTTTGGTGGTGGTTTGACATAAATATGTGCTATGTTTTCGCCGTAAAACATTTTAGAAATCTGACTCGCTGGTAAGATGAACAAGGTGTTTCTTTCATTTGAGCTATTGGACTTGTTAATGTGTGGAGGTTAAATATTTCTAAGAATATTTTTGCATTCTGTGCATCATCTTTTGAGTTGAGCGTGGGGGGGGGGGGGTGCCCTTGGGGAACGTGGTAGCGTGAACAAGTTAACCTTTTATAACTAGGGGGGCGCTATTTTAATTTTTGGATGAAAAATGTTACCGTTTTAAACAAGATATTTTGTCACGAAAAGATGCTCGACTATGCATATAATTGACAGCTTTGGAAAGAAAACACTGACGTTTCCAAAACTGCAAAGATATTGTCTGTGAGTGCCACCGAACTGATTTTACACAAAAAACCCAGATAAAAATACAATCAGGAAGTGCCGCATTTTTTGAAACCGCCTCATGGCAATGACTCCTTATATGGCTGTGGAGGAGCTAGGAGTCAGCTTACGTTTTCCCCAAGGTGGTCTGCAGCATTGTGATGTATTTGTAGGCATATCATTGGAAGATTGACCATAAGAGACTACATCTACCAGGTGGTCGCTTGGTGTCTTCCGTCGCAATTATTGCATAATCTCCAGCTGCAGTATTTTTCAGTTTGCCTCTGCTGAGAAAACGACTGCCAGGAATGATTTTTCATCGAATAGAATTGTGAAATACACCTTGAGGATTGATTCTAAACAACGTTTGCCATGTTTCTGTCGATATTATGGAGCTAATTTGGGAAAAAGGTTTGGCGTTGTAAGTGACTGCATTTTCGTTTTTTTCTTTCTTAGCTAAACGTGATGAACAAAACGGAGCTATTTCTCTTACACAAATAATCTTTTTGGAAAAAATGAACATTTGCTATCTAGCTGAGAGTCTCGTCATTGAAAACATCCGAAGTTCTTCAAAGGTAAATTATTTTATTTGAATGCTTTTCTTGTTTTTGTGAAAATGTTGCCGGCTGAATTGCTAGGCTTAATGCTATGCTCGGCTATCAATACTCTTACACAAATGCTTGTGTAGCTTTGGTTGAAAAGCATATTTTGAAAATCTGAGATGACAGTGTTGTTAACAAAAGGCTAAGCTTGTGTTTCAATATATTTATTTCATTTCATTTGCAATTTTCATGAATAGGAAACGTTGCGTTATGGTAATGAGCTTGAGGCTATGATTACGCTCCCGGTTACAGGTTTGGAGTCGCAAGAAGCCCTCCCGTTCTCCCCTCATTACCGGTATTAACTGCACCTGTTTGAACCCGTTACCTGTATATAAGACACCTGTCCACACACTCAATCAAACAGACTCCAACCTCTCCACAATGGCCAAGAACAGAGAGCTGTGTAAGGACAACAAGGATACAATTGTAGACCTGCACAAGGATGGGATGGGCTACAGGACAATAGGCAAGCAGCTTGGTTAAAAGGCAACGACTGTTGGCGCAATTATTAGAAAATGGACGAAGTTCAAGATGACAGTCAATCACCCTCGGTCTGGGGCTCACCTCGTGGGGCATCAATGATCATGAGGAAGGTGAGGGATCAGCCCAGAACTACACGGCAGGACCTGGTCAATGACCTGAAGAGAGCTGGGACCACAGTCTCAAAGGAAACCATTAGTAACACACTACGCCGTCATGGATTAAAATCCTGCAGCGCACGCAAGGTCCCCCCCTGCTCAAGCCAGCGCATGTCCAGGCCTGTCTGAAGTTTGCCAATGACCATCTGGATGATTCAGAGGAGGAATGAGAGAAGGTCATGTGGTCTGATGAGACAAAAATAGAGCTTTTAGGTTTAAACTCCACTCGCCGTGTTTGGAGGAAGAAGAAGGATGAGTACAACCCCAAGAACACCATCCCAACCGTGAAGCATGGCGGTGGAAACATCATTCTTTGGGGATGCTTTTCTGCAAAGTGGCCAGGACGACTGTACCGTATTGAGGGGAGGATGGATGGGGCCATGTATCGCGAGATCTTGGCCAACAACCTCCTTCCCTCAGTAAGAGCATTGGAGATGGGTCGTGGCTGGGTCTTCCAGCATGACAGCGACCCAAAACACACAGCCAGGGCAACTAAGAAGTGGCTCTGTAAGAAGCATCTCAAGGTCCTGGAGTGGCTTAGCTAGTCTCCAGACCTGAACCCAATAGAAAATCTTTGGAGGGAGCTGAAAGTCCGTATTGCCCAGCGACAGCCCCGAAACCTGAAGGATTTGTATAAGGTCTGTATGGAGGAGTGGGCGAAAATCCCTGCTGCAGTGTGTGCAAACCTGGTCAAGAACTACAGGAAACATTGATCTCTGTACCAAATATTAAGTTCTGCTTTTCTGATGTATCAAATACTTATGTCGTGCAATAAAATGCAAATTAATTACTTAAAAATCATACAATGTGATTTTACGGAATTTGTTTTAGATTCCGTCTCTCACAGTTGAAGTGTACCTAAGATAAAAAAAATTACAGACCTCCACATGCTTTGTAAGTAGGAAAACCTGTCATAGCCTAGTCAAAAACACAGCAATTTTTCCAGCCAAAGATAGGAGTCACAAAAAACAGAAATAGATCAAATTAATCTCTAACCTTTGATGATCTTCATCAGATGACACTCATATTACACAATACATGTATACTTTGTTCGATAATGTGCATATTTAAAACCAAAAATCTCAGTTTACATTGGCGCCTTACGTGCAGTAATGTTTTGATTCCAAAACATCCGGTGTTTTGCAGAAATACTCATAATAAACATTGATAAAAGATACAACAGTTATTCACAGAATTAAAGATAGACTTCTCCGTAATGCAACCGCTGTGTCATATTTCAAAAAAACTTTACGGAAAAAGCATAATCTGAGAACGGCGCTCAGAGCCCAATCCAGCCAGAGAAATATCCGCTATTTTGGAGTCAACAGAAGTTAGAAATAACACCATAAATATTCACTTACCTTTGATGATCTTCATCAGAAGGCACTCCCAGGAATCCCAGTTCGACAATAAATGACTCATTTGTTCCATAAACTCAATCATTTATGTCCAAATAGCCGTGTGTTCAGCCCACTAATTCATCTTCATGAGGTGCGAGCACTTCGTCCAGACAAACTCGAAAAGTTCTGTTACAGGTCGTAGAAACAAGTCAAACGATATATGGAATCAATCGTTAGGATGTTTCTTACATGAAACATCAATTATGTTCCAACCGGAGAATTCCTATGTCTGATGAAAAGCACTGGAACGAGAGGTAACTCTGTTGGGAGCGTGCGTCACGAGCCTGAGACACTTCAATGACGTGACTCTCAGCCAATTAGATTTAGAGGATTGGAGGATTCTAAATGAATATCTAAGGGGCACTTTTGTTAGGGCATATCTGATCTGTGAGAATATATATATGGGGCTTTTATATAACTCTAAATTAATTAATAAGAATAATAATTGCTTTGTTTAAAAAATAACAATATTTTGGAGATTATTTAGTATTCAAATAACCTAAAGTGAGGGAGAAAAATGCCATTCTTGAACATGGGGTGAGACAGTCTTACTAATTTGTAAATAAAGCCAGTTTTTATTTATTTCTGTTTTTAGATGTAGAGAAACCAAAATCCTACCGTTGCCTCATGTGTCTCCCGGTCACGGCCGGCACGGGTATCGAACCAGTATCTGTAGCAAAGCAATTTGCACTCCGATGCAGTGTCTTAGACCGCTGCGCCACTCGGGTGCTGTTTCAACATGACCGGTCGGGAGCTGGCTAGAGTACTATAGTAAGGGCATAATAATACTAACATTTCCACACCCTAATTGTAGACTAAGTGCACAATTATCAGTTTCTATTTGGTTTGTGTCACCCATTCATTGTCAGTTATAGAGACAGTAGCAGCCTTGGGACCCAAAAGCATAATCAGTGCTATAACTCCTCCTTGTGCTGGTCTGGAGCAATTAAGTAGTGACGCAGGGTAAAGTACTAAACCACAAATTACCTCTAAGTCCCACAGCATAATTGCAAAACTTTTAGTTGAGCAACCACTGCATACACCATATCATCATGTTACTCCAAGTTTACTTCAATATGATGGATATTATATCAATATTTTGCGCGTCAAGGCATTTCCACCGCTATTTCAAGCATTATTAATTTACAGACAAAAAGATCCCACCACGTTGAACGAACAAATCGTCTGCATTTATAAAATTGTACCGAACCTTTGTTTCTATCACAGCTGTCGTGACTATTTTTTTATATGACTACTCGCATAAAAACTGGATGGAAACTTGGTTAGCGAGAGAGAGCTAGCGAGAGAGGAATGGTGAGCTAGTGAAAGCGATGGAGGGAGAAAGCTAGAGAGAGTGTGGGGAGATAGGGAGGAGACAGAACTCGCCGGGGGAATGTGGCACGCGACTGCAGTTTTTGGCCGGCTGGCCTTGTAGACATTTTCAATAAATCCTTGTCCTGTCAGACTGGCTTCGGACTGAGCTTTGGTCTATCCGAGGGAATGGTACCAGGAGGGGAAAAAAGGGTAGCAAACGCTCAGGGACTCCCTGTCACCCATTCCCCCATAAGGAAAACTAAAGAGGTATGACAGACTAGAAAACCCATGTTGAATTACCTAATTGGTCATGACTAGGGGTAGGGGTTTAGTTAAGTTTATGGTTAGAGTTTAGCCGCACACTTCCTCCAACCTTCCTCCTTATTGCCTCCCTCAATCCACCTTCCATACCCCATTGATCATCCATCCTTCAATCATCCTAACATTCCACCCCTCTCTATCCCTTCATCATACACTACTGAGCGACAGCAAAAAACTTGAATGCACACACACTCAGAATGGGGAGGCACCGAATTAGCCTTACCTGGTGACTTCTTCTCCCAGCATGCTCTTGGGGGTTGGCGAGTAGTGTCCTGGCGGGGCCTCAGGGGGAAGGGGCTGGCCCAGGTAGCTGGGAGGGCTGATATGGTTCTCCATGTGTTGAGAGTAGGCTGATAGAGACAAAAGAAAACCAGCTCAGACAGAGTAGCTAACAAGAAACTTAACCTAAACTCCACCAACACCAACCAAATACAGTGAGGTAATTACCTAGTGCACTGCCGGAAGAGAAAAGCCGACCGACAGGGTATTTGTCCACCTCCGGACAAGGCCCCGGATGCTGATAGCGTTTTCTAAGATATTATGTCTGTGAAACAGTATATCACCACATACAATCCCACTCTGTGCCGAATGCAGTGGGTGAATGAGGCTCCTGTCTCGGCATCTCTCACTCACCTCTGTCTCTCTGTGCATTGAGGCTACTGTTACTGATGTGATTGTGTGAGGCAAGACCTTGAGGGGGTCATTCGGTAATGCAACCCAGATCCGACATCTGGGAAGGGGACAGTGTGTGCAAGTGCCTGAAAACAACCGACTGTAACACTGTGTAAAATGCAGTGGTGTAAAGTAAGTAAGTAAAAATACTTTAAAGTAGGTTTTGGGGTATCTGTACTTCACTATTTTTATTTTTGGCAACTTGTAATTCACTACATTCCCAAAGAAAATAATCTACATTTTACTCCATTTATTATCCCTGACACATAAAAGTATTTGTTACATTTTGACAAGAAAATTGTCCAATTCACACACTTCTCAAGAGAACGTCCCCGCTCATCCCTACTGCCTCTGATCTGGCAGACTCACTAAACACAAATGCTTTGTTTGCAAATTATGTCTGAGTGTTGGTGTGGCCCTGGCTATCATCAATAAAAATAAAAATTGGGCAGTCTGGTTTAATATAAGGAATTTGAAATAATTTATACGTTTACTTTCGGTTCAGAAGTACATTTTTAGCAATTCCATTTACTTTTGATACTTAAGTATATTTAAAACCAAATACTTTTAGACTTTTACTCAAGCAGTATTTACTGGGTGACTCACTTTTACTTGAGTCATTTTCTATTAAAGGTATCTTTCCTTTTACTCAAGTATGACTAATGAGTACTTTTTCCACCACTGGTAAAATGGCCTGTTTCCAAGTGTGTACTTGCAAGTCAGAATATCTTTAATGATCAGAAGTAGAAGCTCAGTACAGAGAAGTCAGAATTAAAAACAAAGCTTGACCAGTCGGCTCCGGAAGGTCAAGGATCTGTACACATGCCTCTAACACCTTGTCTATTTTCTTCATATCACACCCCAGATCAGCTCAACAGGCATATAACCCAGTTCATACATTAAAAAATAAATAATAATTATAAAGTTAATGGAATCTATATTCATACAATCAATTAATGTTCCAATATTAAATTGAACACACTTAAAACAATAAATTAAAAAACGATAATTTCAACAAAATAGATCAAATGTTATCAAAGACCATAAAACAAAGGCATCGTGGATTAAAGCACAAGCTAAAAAGGTGGTTGACGAATGGAATTAACACCTCAAGCAGTTTCACAGTACAATACAAGGTTCCATATCAAAAACGGATAAAAAAATGTATAAAAAAATACCACACACTTTATAAAATAAACAAACAATTATGAATAATCAAAGGTTTTTTACCACTACAATTTAAAAAATAAATATGAGCTTTTTGCTCTCCAATTCTCATTGCTAGGACACTTGATTTTTCATAGTTTCATCTCCAAGCATCCTAATGCCTAAAAAGCAGCTATGCTTGAAACTGGTACTACCATAGTCAATGTCTCTGTAGTACTGGCAAACTGCACTTTATACTGACAATATGCACAGAGCTTTAATTCTCTGAACTGGAATGAGCTGTGCTCCAAAATGGCGCAGACAGACTTGGCAGCTCTGCTTCTAGCTCCTAAGCAACTTTGCAATATTTCATTTTTTTGTGTGTTATTTCTTGAATTATTAGCCCAGAATGTTTTTTCTTGTGTTATTACATACAGCCGGAGAAAACTGCTGGATATCAGAGCGGCGGTAACTCACCAGCATTACGACCAGAAATAAGACTTTCCCGAATTGGATCCTTTGTTCGTACCCGCCCCCCCGGGCAATTTAACTTATCGCAGAGGCTGTGCCAAGACCCCACCGGCGGAGAATAGGTATTCAGAGTGGACTTCTAGTCCGACTGAAGAGGCGAATACCATCCACTGCTTCAGAGTATATTACTCGCCAAGGTTCAGTCCCTGGACAATAAAGTAGACGAGCTCAGAGCGAGGATCTCCTTCCAGAGACATAAGGCACTGTAACATACTCTGTTTCACGGAATCATGGCTCTCTCCGGATATACTGTCCCTGTCCATACAGCCAGCTGGGTTCTCAATACATTGCGCAGACAGGAATAAAGAATTCTCCAGTAAGAAGGCAGAGGTGCATGTTTCATGATTAACTACTCATGGTGTGATTGTGATAACGTACAGGAACTCAAGTAGTTTTGTTCATACGACCTAGAATGCCAACCGTGTTACCTCCCAAGATAATTATCTTCGGTTAAAGTCACAGCCGTGTATATTCCAACTCAAGCTGATACCACAACGGCCCTTAAGGAACTACACTGGACATTCTGTAGCTGAGGATTTCAACAAAGCAAATTTGAGGAAACATTACCGAAGTTCTATCAACACATTGCCTGTAGTACAGTGGTTCGTCCTGCAGAGTACTGCAGGACAGCTTCCGTGGTAAGGCAGAATTATATGGCACGTTATTTAAGTGCAAACCACTGGTACCGTTAATGCTAGTTAGTGCTAGTTTGACCACCAGAGGACATTTTTGAGAAGCATTAGATAGCCTTCAATAGTGGCTGCAATAGAGAATTTAGATTTTTTTTTTGTAAGAACATAGTACAGCTGAAGTAGGAAGTGTACATGCACCTTGTCCCTTTAAACGTAATCCTAGTAAAAATTCCCTGTTCTAGGTCAGTTAGGATCATCACTTTATTTTAAGAATGTGAAATGTCAGAATAACACGAGATAATTATTTATTTCAGCTTTTATTTATTTCATCACATTCCCAATGTGTCAGAAGTTTACATACTCTCAATTAGTATTTGGTAGCATTTGGGTGAATTTTGGCCCATTCCTCCTGACAGAGCTGGTGTAACCGAGTCAGGTTTGTAGGCCTCCTTGCTCGCACACGTCTTTTCAGTTCTGCCCACACAATTTCTATGGGATTGATGTCAGGGCTTTGTGATGGCCACTCCAATACCTTGACTTTGTTGTCCTTCAGCCATTTGCCACAACTTTGGAAGTATGCTTGGGGTCATTGTACATTTGGAAGACCCATTTGCGATCAAGCTTTAACTTCCTGACTGACGTCTGGAGACGTTGCTTCAATATCAACATCATTTTCCTACCTCACGATGCCATTTTGTGAAGTGCACCAGTACTTACTGCAGCAAAGCACCCCCACAACATGATGCTGCCACCCCCGAGCTTCATGGTTGGGATGGTATTCTTCAGCTTGCAAGCCTCCCCCTTTTTCCTCCAAACAGAACAATGGTCATTATGGCCAAACAGTTCTATTTTTGTTTCATCAGACCAAAGGACATTTCTCCAAAAAGTAAGATCTTTGGTTTTGGAGCAGTGGCTTCTTCCTTGATGAGTGGCATGTGTCAGTTTTTGTTGATATAGGACTCGTTTTACTGTGGATATAGATACTTTTGTACCTGTTTCCTCCAAAATCTTCACAAGGTCCTTTGCTGTTGTTCTGGGATTGATTTGCACTTATCGCACCAATGTACATTCATCTCTAGGAGACAGAACGAGTCTCCTTCCTGAGCGGGATGACGGCTGTGGTCCCATGGTGTTTATACTTGCGTACTATTGTTTGTACAGATGAATGTGCTACATTCTCAGGCGTTTGGAAATTGCTCCCAAGGATGAACCAGACTTGTGGAGGTCTACAATTTTTTTATGAGGTCTTGGCTGATTTCTTTAGATTTTCCCATGATGTCAAGCAAAGAGGTAATGAGTTTCAAAGTAGGCCTTGAGATACATCCACTGGTACACCTCCAATTGACTCAAATGATGTCAATTAGCCTATCAGACTTCTAAGCCATGACATCATTTTCTGGAATTTTGCATTTAGACAGTTTCTGTACAGCACTTTGAGATATCAGCTGATGTACGAAGGGCTATATAAATAAATTTGATTTGATTTGATTTGCACCACTGGGGAGGCCCCATTCAGGTCAGGATAACCAAAACATTTCTTTATTAAAGACTATCAGAAAGAATGTTGGTACTTATTTATTTTGATCCAAAGCCATGAATGAGTGCGTCACTCAGCTTTATGTAGGTGTCATCAACTTGATAATATATAATGATATTTTGGATATATTTTGCATTTCCAAAAAACTGAGCGATTGTAATCTGAATAAAGGCCAAAACATTTATTTCTGTTTTTAGAGGGAGAGAAACGCTGGGCCAATTGTGCGCCGCCCTATGGGACTCCCAATCACAGTCGGATTTGTGATACATATTATTATTAAAGGTACTGCATAGATGTAAAATATATTTTTTAGCAAGAGGCAACACTTGTATAGACTAAGAAAGTAGCAGAACTATGCAGAAGTAGTTTTGAATGCATTTTAATGAAGGGAAACAATAACAGTCTTCAACTTTTTTTTGGCAAGATAGTGATATATTCTTATATACAGTACAATAAGGAATTCAACTACAAAATACTAGTCTTCTCCTATTTGTTTAACCATTCCCCATATCAATAAGGTGTGTAAACAACAACAATAAGAATAAAATAACATAAGATACAAAACAAAACTTGACGACCATAAATCAATCAACTCTAATTAGCAGATTAGGACAGTATGTGTCTCACATGTACAAGCACATAGTATTTGTTTACAGTCCTTCTTTGGGGGACATAATTGGCATCTCCTCCTCTTGCCTGACCCAGCTGCAGCCTCAGGTGGATCAGGAAAAGATTCAGCCCCCTGAACAGCTTTCACAAGAGCTGCAGAGGTTGCTGTGAAGGGGAGGCGCTCCCTTCTTTGAATGTGTGTTGTTACAAGTACCTTTCCCAGCTGCTCCAGGAACATCCTCCTCTTGATTCGCTGGTCAGGCATCCAGGTAGGGTTGATCTTGTTCTATATCACGAAGACATTGTAAGAGGACACATCAATGATGTTATGGAAGATGACAAGGGGCCAGCTGGCAGTCATGCTTTTTCATGCAGCTGTAAGTTCCAATCACTTTGTTCAGGTTGTCCACACCTCCTTTGTTGTGGTTGTAGTCCAGGATGATGGCTGGCTTCCTGTCCTCATGATCACTGTTCACAGATACCTCCTCCTCAAAATGATTGTTCTCCTATTCCTACAGGACATCTGAAAAAATCAGATCTACGACCTGTTGGGCACTGAAACATGCACTCAGGGCTTCAGCAAAGAGAGAACTGGGGGGACTGTCATCTGCAGCACATTTATAGTCTGACCACTTTTCCCTTTTTTAATTGTATTTTTTAATTACGTTTTTTTTTCTCATTTCACTTCACCAAATTGGACTATTTTGTGTACGTCCAGTATATGAAATCCAAGTAAAAATTACAGTTGTAATGCAACACAATAGGAAAAAAGCCAAGGGGGAATGAATAATGTTGGATAGCACTGCATCATACACTGCATTTGAGGAACAATGGGAAAGTAGTTTTGCTTTTAAAGTTGATAAACTTCAATAGTCACTTTTGAGAAAATGGCATTTGAATGTTTTGGTACCTACTGGAGAGCTCTCCTTTGTCTAAACACATTCATGCACCATTTCTTCACCCTCTTAAGCCAGCGTCACCCATCTGTTTAGTGATTCACATGTGAGGTCATGTGCTAAACACTGAGTAGTGTAGTAAGATTAAGACTAAAAGTGGTAAAAGTAGAAGCCTACAATAAGGAACAATTCCAGGTAAACAGAAAGTGTCCAGATAAAAATATAAGATGACGCTTACCCAGACACACCTGTCTAAATTGAGGGGTCATGTGAAAGAAATGCAATAAATCTCATCCACATATTGCTACGTGGATGGGTCTCTACAGAACGTGTACACGGCACAGACAAATGGTTACTTGCATAGTAGCAAAATCAGAAACATATAGTGTCAATATAAAGAAAATAATATACAGTGATAGATAGTGATAGAAGAGGCCATTATACCAATTTGTAAGTCGCTCTGGATAAGAGCGTCTGCTAAATGACCTAAATGTAAATGTAAATGTAATATGATACAATATCAGTGATAGATGAGGCCGTTATATGCAGTTATCACAATTCAGGTCCACACGTTTCCCCAAATCCTTTGTTGGTGAAGAACTGGTGCATGATAACTGCGCCGCTGCCTTTGCTTGATGACATGCCTTCATCAATCAAGTGGTTGACTTGTTGTGGTATTCCTTCACAGCAGACCTCAAACAAGCCACACATAGATGTGACTTTGCTGCATAGGATCAGAAGGATAGTGCACCTGCAAACAACAAAAGAACATCAAGGTAAGTCAATGAAAAGAAAATGTAATGTAAAACATTGATGCATATTTTAATGCATCATTATCAGGTAAGTTTCACTTACTTACAAATGTGCAGAGCAGCAGCACTGCATAACGAAACATCATCTTGGAAACTGGAAGTTAAAATGATAACACATAGCCCGTCTACACGTACCTCTGGAAAATACAGAAATAATATGAGATCTAATATGAGATCAATAAAAGTAGTGCCAATCACATTGGTCAATTAAATAATCAAAACGTGTTTATGCTTTACCTACCAAGTGTTGTCATCGATTCCTTGTGGAGACGCAAAACTGCTGCTTTTGTCACAATGGGATGGCAGCAGCTTTCCACCAAAGTGTTCATGTCCTGGGTGGCATCCTGGTAATACTATTGCATTATCCTCTGCATAGTTGTTGATGAAGTTCACCACTCGCTGCAAGTCCTGATTCAGGTGTAACCTGTGCTTGCTTGGGCTAGCTCTCTTTTTGATGGGAAGCCTTAGACCACTCTCCTTGTGTGACTGGTGGAGGAGAGTCAAGCGTGTTCTACTGATGCTGAAAGACAAATTTCAGATTATTCCATTATTATACATAGATAGCCGTAACCACCATCAGACACACCTGGCTAACTTGATGGGTCATGTAATCATCTGACGAAATGGAGTCTTGTTTAGACATGCTAGCTAAAAAATGAACCATAATCTTAATCCATAGAGTACAAGCCATAGAAGCCGATTGTCATAGATAACCAAATAGGTTCAATGTTAGCTAGTTTGCTAGCTAAAATTAGGATATAACTAGCAATGCGAAATGGCATTCTGAAAAAACATTACTACACACAGATCATAAACGTAATGTTAGCTAGCGAGCCAGCCATCTAATGTCAGATAGTTAGCTAACAGTAAGCTTTAACTGGGGGTCTTTTGTTTAGACATGTAGCTATCTAAACAATGAATCATAATCCTAATCCATAGAGTACTAGAATAGAATACAAACCGATTATCATAGCTAGCTAAAGTTAACCAAATAGGTTCAACGTTAGCTAGTTAGCTAACTAACATTAGGCTATAACTAGCAATGCGAAATGGCATTTTGAGATAACATTACTACACACATCATAAACATAATGTTAGCTGGGTGGTTAGCAAGCCAGCCATCTAATGTCAGCTAGCTAGCTAACAGTAAGCTGACAAAATTAAAAACCTATAATAATAACTGAAACTGTAGCTTGACTCTTACCCGTATACTTAGATGAATGCTTCACGGCAGACTGCAACCCCTTTCATTAAATAAGACGTCCTGTGTCGTTTCCGTTGCTTGGCCCATTGTTGTGTCAAGTCACTCTGGTTCACACTAACCGTGTGCAATGCCATAAGAATTATCTTAAACTTTAGCCCCCACCAAAACTGACCATTTTACTTGCCCTAGAAGAGCTGGTTAGGCTGTTTTCATGTTATCCAGAGCGTTGGTGACTAACTGTGCTCCTGGCAACAATTGAATTATGCTTTTTTGCTGACACCGATCATATTCAAACGGTGTTGAGCATTCGTAAATTCATCAGTTATTCTGAACTCTGGCACACAGATCAGAGTTCTCTAAAACAGCTGTTGCAGTGACTTTCTATTGAAATGGATACTTGCATAGTGGAGTCTATTGTAAAATTTAGCAAATCAATGGCAATTCAACGTATGTGGCAGGGTCTACAGACAATCACGGTTTACAAAGGGAAAACAAGCCATGTCGTGGACACCGATGTCTTGCTCCCAGACTGACCCTGCCCTTTGCAACTGGGTCCTGGAAGGTGACTGGGTCCTGAAGGTAGGTTACAACACTTCCACTACGCTGATCCTCAGCACAAGGGCCCCACAAGGGTGCGTGCTCAGAACCCTACTGTACTCCCTGATCACCCATGACTGTGTGGCCAGGAATGCCAAAAAACATCAAGGACATCAACCACCCGAGCCACGGCCTGTTCACCCCGTTATCATTCAGAAGGCGAGGCCAGTACAGGTGTATCAAAGCTGGGACCGAGAGACTGAAAAACAGCTTCTTTCTCAAGGCCATCAGACTGTTAAATATCCATCACTATCCGGCTACCACCTGGTTACTCAACCTTGCACCTTAGAGTCCACAGCCCTATGTACATAGACATGGAATCACTGGTCACTTTACTAATGTTTACACACTGCTTTACACATTTCATATGTATATACTGTATTCTACTGTATTTTATTCAATGCCACTGACATTGCTCGTCCTAATATTTATATATTTCTAAAAATCCATTCTTTTACTTTTAGATTGGTGTGTATTTGTGTTGAATTGTGAAGATACTACTGCACTGCTCAATTGCGCTACTTGCAATAACATTGCTAAATAAGTGTACGTGACCAATACATTTGATTTTATTTAATGTGAAGACACTTTACAGCTCATCTCTGTCTTCACCTACTATGACAAACAGCTGTTTAGGGGCATGCAAAATATTTGTAAAACTTTTTTTTATTACATCAGAAATTTAACACTAATATATATTTTTAACACCCGGATTGTGCAACATTTGTCTATTATTCTTTTCAAAAATCATCAAGCTCTGTCAAATTGGTTGTTGATCATTGGTAGAAAACCATTTTCAGGTCTTGTCATATATTTTCAAGTAGATTTAAAGTCAAAACTGTAACTCGCCCACTCAGGAACATTCACTGTGTTTTTGGTAAGCAACTCCAGTGTAGATTTGGCCTTGTGCTTTAGGTTATTGTTCTGCTGAAAGGTGAATTCATCTCCCAGTGTCTGGTGGAATGCAGATAACCAGGTTTTCCTGTGCTTAGCTCCATTTCGTTTCTCTTTTATCCTGAAAAACTCCACCGTCCTTAACGATTACAAGCACACCCATAACATGATGCAGCCACCACTATGCTTAAAAATATGGAAAGTGGTACTCAGTAATGTGTTGAATTGGATTTGCTCCAAACATAACACTTTTTATTCAGGACAAAAAGTTAGTGCCTTTTTGTAAACAGGATGCATGTTTTGGAATATTTGGATTCTGTACAGGCTTCCTTTTCATTCTGTCAATTAAGTTAGTATTGTGGAGTAACTACAATGTTGTTGATCGATGCTCAGTTTTCTCCTATCACAGCCATTAAAATCGAACTGGTCTAAAGGTACCATTGGCCTTATGGTGAAATCCCTGAGTGGTTTCCTTCCTCTCCAGCAACTAAGTTAGGAAGGGCGCCTGTATCTGTAGTGAATGGGTGTATTGATACACCATCCAAAGTAACTTCACCAATGATTAAAGGGATATTCAAATGTCTGCTTTTTTTGACCCATTTATCAACTGGTGCCCTTCTTTGCGAGGCATTGGAAAACCTCCCTGGTTTTTGTCATTGAATGTGTGCATAAAATTCACTGCTCTACTGAGGGACATTACAGATAATTGTATGTGTGGGGTACAGAGATGGGGTAATCATTCAAAAATAATGTTAAACACCATTATTGCATACAGGGTTAGTCCATGCAACTCCTTGTGACTTGTCAAAACAAAACAAAGGGGCTTACTTATTGACTCAAGACATTTCAGCTTTATTTTGTATTAATTTCTAATAATTTATTCCACTTCCGGGTATTATGGGGTAATGTGTGTAGATCAGTGACAAAATCTAAATGTAATCAATTTTAAATTCAGGTTGTAACACAAATGTGGAAAAGGTCAAGGGGTGTGAATACTTTCTGAAGGCACTGTATGTCATCTCTCTCATGACCGCCTGCTAGCAAGTTTGTCATGTCATCAAAGTCAGGAGGCCAGACCATGCTCTTAACCTCTTGCACAGCTAAAGCCTCTTATTAACTGAACTGAGATGCTAACATTGTTGCTCTTCTGTCTACCTATGAAACCACTTGAGACCTGTTTCAGGAAACTAGGCATATGTCGCGGGTCACTAAATTCACAGGAGAGCAGTTTGAACATTAACATTTTATTTTTATCAAAATGTGTTTGGCAGAAATGCCTTCTCGAACATGTGCAAAGCTATTTTCAGGTCTCTCCAGAGACGGTCGATGGGGTTGAAGTCTGGGCCCTCTGTACTTTACTCAGTTCATCTTTCCCTTGATCCGGTCTCCCAGTACCTGCCGCTGAAAAACAGTCCCACAGCATGCTGCTGCCACCACCATTGTTCACCGTAGGGATGGTGCCAGGTTTCCCCCAGACATGATGCCTGGCATTCAAGCCAAAGAGTTCAATCTTGGTTGCATCAGACCAAATAATCTGGTTTCTCATGGTCAGAAACCTTTAGGTGCCTTTCGGCAAACTCCAAGCGGGCTGCCAATTGACTTTCACTGAGGAGTGGCTTCCGTCTGGCCACTCTACCATAAAGGCCTCATTGGTGGACTGCTGCAGAGATTGTTGTCCTTCTGGATGTTTCTCCCATCTCCACAGAGCAACTCTGGAGCTCTGTCAGAGTGACCATCAGGTTCTTGGTCACCTCCCTGACCAAGGCCCTTCTCCCCCGATTTCTCCATTTGGCCGGGCAGCCAGCTCTAGGAAGAGTGTTGGTGGTTCCAAACTTCTTCCATTTAAGAATGGTGGAGGCCACTGTGTTCTTCAATGCTGCAGAAATGTTTTAGTACTCTTCCCCAGCCCTGTGCCCCAACACAATCCTGTTTCAGAGCTCTACGGTCAATTCCTTCGACCTCAAGGCTTGGTTTTTGTGCTGACATGCACTCTCAACAGGTGTCTGCTTTTACAAATCATGTCCAATCAATTGAATTTAACCCCAGGTGGACTCCAATCAAGTTGAAGAAACATATCAAGAATGATCAATGGAAACAGGAGGCACCTGAGCTCAATTTTGAGTTTCATAGCAAGGGTATGAATACTTATGTAAATAAGGAATGTTTATTTTATTTTTAATAAATTAGCAAACATTTGTGTGTAGATTGATAAGGAATAAAATATTTTTATACATTTTAGAACAAGGCTGAAACGTAACAAAATGTGGAAAAAGAGAAGGGGTCTGAATACTTTCAGAATGCACTGTATATTGTGTTATTTTATTACTGGTTATGAAACCTACAGAAGTGTCAAAACCCACATTTATTCAAATGACTTTGCTCCATGTCAAGAAGTTTCCTTTTCGTTTGAAAGTTTGTTTCTTAAATCCATGTTGTTGAAATGAATAATTTAGTCAGTTTTTTTTGTTGTTACTTGTAGAAAACACACTTTTACAAAATCCGCAACAGAATGACTGAAAAATCAGCGACAGAATGACCGCAATTGAATTGGCTAAAATGGGAAATGATCATTTGTGAAATAAAACATCAAACAAACATTCTGTTGACACGTAGGCTATGTTGTAATGGAATGTTTTCCCTTGTAGGTTTTGACAAATGTGTCATAAACAGCCATAAAACAACACAATATATGTCACAACAGGTCTAAATATATGGGTCATGACAGTGTTATGACCATATTAAAACAGTTTATGACAAGTTATGCAAGCTGTTATGACATACTCTGACATGGTTATGACCGTGTCATAACATGTTATGAAGCTGGGTGTCACAAAGTGTTACCCAATAGAAGAGGGGGCTTCAACGAGCAGGTGTCCACATACTTTCGGTCATGTAGTGTACATAGAAACAGAATGAAAACATGAACAAGTGTAATACTGACTTTGTGATAGGTTTCATTATCAACACCAAAAAATATTGTAGATAAGTGCTGTGCTAATTCTGCCAAATCCCTTGAGGGTTTAAAGCGCAAAGGCCCGAATTGAGAATTATGCATTAATAAAAATCTATCTAGTGACAAAATTACTTTACATGAAGTCATATTTTTCATTGAAATACTGGGTAAAACAAAGACCCACTAACAGTAGACAATCAACGTTTTGTTCTTTCCCTTCATATCAAATATTCAGTAGGCCTCAATACACAGACAGCGATTGAACACTGCAAGGCATATACTGTCGTTCTTTCTCAAAGGCAACAGGAAATAAACCCTCGCTTCGATGACCATTTAATTTGTGTGTCCCCCACCCACCCTCCTCTTCTCTGATCCAATCAGCAGAATCGGTGCTTATGATAACAAGGAACAAGAGGATGAGGGAATGCGGTAGCGCACCATAGGGCCCAACCGCACAATTATTTCTCCTTTTTCCTAAAGCGTCCCATGATTGAGCTACTGTGCGACACTAAACATAATTATTTCTCATTCATTAACTCCGGCTCAGATCTTACACCACGCGTCCTGGCAGGACATCATTATACATATCTCTCCCCTCCTGTCCTCTGCATTAGTGTATTGCCGTCTGGATTAGTGTGGGGGGTGGGGATGGAGAAAGCAGCGGTGACCACGTGATGCTAGCGTCCATGATTTCATTAAGCTGTTTGCCCTTCACGCCTCTAAGCCTGTGCTTCATGACAGCAATAGCATCCCAAATGGCACCATATTCCGTATATAGTGCACTTCTAATGACCAGGGCCCCATGGGACTTAGTCAATAGTACTGCACTATATAGGGAACAGGGTGATTTTTGGGACGCATGCAACATTACAGAATTCTTGTCAGTGGGAATCTATGATAGTATTGGATGGGTCAGTTAGGCTCTAGTTAGAAGGCTTTTTAGAGAGCGGAGCACCAAGATGGATGCAGTCACTGATTCCAAATCAACTTGGTGATGGTGCTGACGGTCTTATCATAGGCGTCCTTAGCTAATCTTTTGAGGCAACAGTGCTTTTGCTACAGAAGATGATTAACCATGCTGTGCTTTTGACCACTTTGAGACGGCTTACATTATAGTCGCTCTGGATAAGAGCGTCTGCTAAATGACTTAAATGTAAATGTAAATACACAGCTAGATGTCTACTGAAGCAATACTAGCTAAGTGAAAGGTGCAAGTGCAAGGTCACTTTCTTCACTACATTGCCACATGGTTTTGGTCTACCTTTAGACGGACTCTGATCCAACCACCAATGTTAAATCTTCTGTCTCAAGTAGTTCAAACTGCCCTTGTGTCACAACACTGAATCCAGCGGTAATCTGACATTGGATTCACATTCTGTCCTTGGATCACAATCAAACCAAAGTAGTCCTCCAACACTTATTTGCACTGAAGGGATTGTAGGGTGTCACCTCGATTTTGACTTTGAAACAAGCCATTCAAAGAATACTGAAGGATGTATGTGTTAAAAAAGACGGGGCTCAAATCAATTCCAATTAAACTGATTTCAGGAAATTAATTAAATTATGAAATTCAGTTCCAGAACTAAAGAGCCAGTTATTTTTCTTATTTCTTTTTCCATCAATTTCTAAATTGGAATATCAATGAAACTCCCGGGTTGATAGAATTGACATGGAATTGTCATAGTCAATACTCAGAAAATCACTTTGCTAGGCCCTGGCCTGATGGCTGCAGGGGCATGTGGGGGGGGGGGGGGGGGGTGTGAGTTGTCCTGTGAGGGGGTGGTTTGTTCAGATGTGTCCAATCGATATGAGTTTGAGCCCTCTATTCTAGTGGGTTGTTAGTGCCCCCGCTGGCTCTGCCGCGAGCCAGCAGTTCCAATCAATATGGTGCCTGGTGCTGTAGCCACCGCTTCCCATTGGGTGTCAGCCATCTGACACACTTTCTCCTACTGACCCTGTACTGGGAAAACGACAGGGTGCTGCTATTCTCTTTTCCACATTTCATCATTGTCGCAAATTGTTTTTTGATCGTTTGGGGACTCCTTATCTCCCCACAATATGTGATTAGGGGAATAGCTGTTAATGTCACTACAGGGATTTTTGTTCAAACTTTTCTCTGACACAGGCTATTGGCTATTTCCATTTTTTGTTGACATTAAGTCAGAGATTCAATTAAATATTACATTCTGAATAACATTCTGTAGGCAGCAGGATAATGTATATATTGAGGCAGAGGTTTCACCTGAGGAGTGAGGTGGACGACCCTCATAATAATTTATCAAATGTGGAAACTCACAAAGGGGATGTACTCACTAAGTGTAAACTCGCAGTGGAAAGTCAAAGTAGAAATTCACAAAGGGGAAAGACAGTGGAAACTCACAAAGTGGAAACTCACAGTTGGTGATGTCAGGCGGGGCGAAACTGTCATTCATGAAGACACTGTTGGGTTTTGCTACTTTCAAGTAGACCACGTCGGGGGTGTTTTTCAAGGCAGTCACAGCGTGTTCGTGGCTCACCTCCTCAAGGCAAGCACTGTTCACCTGCACAGAGACAGATATACACACACGTTGTATGGACCACTCGGACAAGTTTACACTTATTGATGTTAGATCAAACGTGAATGTACACATTTGTAAAACACAGTTAATGCGACAATCAGCAGTTGAAACGAAGCGAACTCCCCACCCGTTTTGGTAAAAAGCTGAGGGATAGAGCTGGAGAAATGTAACCACTCAAATTCATAAACAACGCAATGGATGAAAGAACTGAGCATTAATGATATTAACCTTATAGTTTTAACCATTGTTGCATTAGATACGTCTCAATCCAAACACATCCGTTGATGTCGCACTTCCACATCTGCGATAAAAGGTGAGAGCTAGAGCGGTGTTTGTCATACCATGAGACATCTCAAAAAACTCTTCTCACAAAATTGTCTGTAGGGTCCGAATGGAGCAGGGCTTAAGCTTATACTTCAGGTTCTGATGGCAGTTGAACTAAAGCTCATGAGGCATTTCTAAGTTATATTCTTCAAAAATAAAGGGGAACATTGAATGAATTCAGAAGTTTAAAAAAAAACCGAGGCATGTGCAGATTTCCACTTTAAAGGTGCACCCTCAAAACATATCATATGAACGTTATTTTACAGGGAGGTGCACACTCAAATATGGAAACACACCACAATACCAGTAACATAAAAAACACAAATGTGTCAAAAAACCCTCAACACCAATCCTGTCTCATGGAAATGGTGAAGCCTTAATGCAAAGGCTCTGAGGTACTTAATTAGTTACTCGTTGATGTATCTGTAATAATGACCATGTAACTAAATGAGTGGAATGAAGGACGATGGAAATGGAAATAGTGATCTTACAGCCAAAAGTTTGTCTCCTATCTGTAGCCTCCCGTCTTTGTGCGCAGCTCCTCCTTCGATGATTTTGGTGACGTAGATGCTGTTGTCCCCTGGGATGTGCTGGTTCCCCACTCCCCCTGCTATACTGAAACCAAGACCTGGACGAGACAAGGAGAATTTTCATAACGTTAACCAATCTTTGAAAATAAATATGTATGCTGAAAAAAAAGTCACTCACTGTGTTAGCATAACAATAATGAAATTCCCATCACCTGCATACAATATAATCACAGGGAAAAAGTGTTTTTCTGATATGTTTCCTAGGAATCCGAGGCATTGTTCTCTTGCCTGTATAATCATATGGCAATGAGGGATTTTAACTAAGGCTACTTTGCTAAAAAGAGGAAAGAAACAAAACAAATCCTCACTGCCAGTACTCATGCTACATTCCTTTGACCAGGTTAACCTCAATAAAAGCATGAAATGCACATGACAGCTGGTGTTAAACTAAAGTAATGAATAAGAAGGCGAGGCGCAACAGTCGCCATTAAATATATATTTAACTTGATAAAGAATAAAACATGGTGTGACATTTAAACAGACATTCACCAGACACTAAACTACAGTAAAAAAGGATGTTGTGCTGACAATCATAAGCTACAGTGTTATCAAAGTAACATGTTTACAGTTATAAATCAGAACTGTCCTGAAACTATGCGCACATGAATAGGTATTAAAACTTTGCTTGAAAAACACCCATCATTCATCTTTTATGCTGACAAAAAGTATTGGAATTAGGCCATGGCAGTTTGTAAAGGAAATAGTAATGGCGAACTTGATCAAAAGTCTCTGGAAGTGTTGCCAAATTTGATAACTTTAACTTCGACATTTGCTGTGTCTGACATTTTCCGAATAAATAAAAAAATATTGCAAAATGTTGTGGACCTGTAAACAGATCATTTGAATTCTCATTTTTTGCGTTTACTTTTTCCAGAAACAAAATATGCTGCACTGTTAGAGCAAAATACATGAAATAGTGTATCTATTTACTACTGTAAAGTAGGCTACATCACAAGTATGAAACCATCACAGTTAGAAAAGGTAAATGCATTTATTTTGCAATGATCACGGAAATGAAATTGATAATAGATAGTTAGAAATAGCTATTGTGCAATGCAAAAACAATTTTTTGTTGTCTTTGCAGTATATGTTTACCTAAAGTTTGCAGGAAGCTAAGCATATTCCCGCGTCAAGTTTAGTTTTTATAAATGCAAACTTAATATAATAATAATTATAATAATAATTGTATTAAAAGTTTACATTTCTAAAAACTAAACTTGACGTGGGTGGGATCTTATTATTTGGTGGGAGCTTAAATTTGATGTATTTCACACATGTACAAGTTTGTATTATACACGTGTGAATTGGAAATGTGTTTTTTCCATATCGATTTTTCACCTAGTCTTGAAACGTTTGCGTGAAAACTGGAGCATGCATGTTTTGTGGTATACTGTATACTTTAACCTCAATCATAGCTAGTTAGCTAATGTTATACTACATCCAAGGTCAATCTGATGACATCACAATTTTTTATTTTATTTTATTTTACCTTTATTTAACCAGGCAAGTCAGTTAAGAACATATTCTTATTTTCAATGACGGCCTGGGAACAGTGGGTTAACTGCCTGTTCAGGGGCAGAACGACAGATTTGTACCTTGTCAGCTCGGGGGTTTGAACTCGCAACCTTCCGGTTACTAGTCCAACGCTCTAACCACTAGGCTACGCTGCCAACAAATTATTTGACTCCTTTAGAAATGTAATTATATTAATCAGCGCCAATAACAATGCATTGAGTAGCCTAGAACGAACGAAGGGATGGAATGGGACAATGCTATGATTCTAAATAGCAGTGTCAAATATCCTCCTCACGCACTTCCATGTTGAGTGTCATTCTCTGCTTTATACACACGAATGATAAACACAGGTAATAATTTCGGAAGGGGGGCTTTTCTGTTTGCGAGAGTGGAGACATCTGAATTTCCAACAATGAGAGATTTTTGTTCGAGTTAACTGAGATTAGTGACTGAATTTGTCATATACAGTGCATTCAGAAATTATTCAGATCCCTTCCCTATTTCCACAATGTTACCTTACAGCCTTAATCTAAAATGGATTAAATAAAATGTTCCTCAATCTATACACAATACCCCAGAATTACAAAGCGAAAACAGGTTTAGACATTTTTGCAAATAAAAAACAGATACCTTATTTACATAAGTATTCAGACCCTTTGCTATGAGACTGGAAATTGAGCTCAGGTGCATCCTGTGTCCATTGATCATCTTTGAGATGATTCTACAACTTGGAGTCCACCTGTGGTAAATTCAATTGGTTGGACATGATTTGTAATGTCACACACCTGTCTATATAAGGTCCTACAGTTGACAGTGAATGTCAGAGCAAAAACCAAGCCATGAGGTCAAAGGAATTGTCCGTAGAGCTCCGAGAAAGGATTGTGTCGAGGCACGACTAAAACATTTCTGCATCATTGACGGTCCCCAGAAACAGTTGCCTCCATCATTCTTAAAGGAAAGAAGTTTGGAACCACCAAGACTCTTTCTAGAGCTGGCCGCCGGGCCAAACTGAGCAATCAGGGAGAAGGCCCTTGGTTAGAGAGGTGACCATCAGGTTCTTGGTCACTAGGACAGAGTTCCAGAGTTCCTCTGGAGATAGTAGAACCTTCCAGAAGGCCAACCATCTCTGCAGCAACAACAATCAGGCTTTTATGGTAGAGTGGCCAGACGGAAGCCACTGCTCAGTAAAAAGCACATGACAGCCCCCTTGGAGTTTGCCGAAAGGCACATAAAGATACTCAGACCATGAGAAACAAGATTCTCTGGTCTGATGAAACAAAGATTGAACTCTTTGGCCTGGATGCCAAGCGTCAAGTCTGGAGGAAACATGGCACCAAGCATGGTGTTGGCAGCATCATGCTGTGGGGATGTTTTTCAGCGGCAGGAACTGGGAGACTTGTCAGGATCGAGGCAAAGATGAAAGGAGCAAAGTACAGAGTGATCCTTGATGATAACCTGATCCAGAGCGCTCTTGACATTACAACAGGACAACGACCCTAAGCACACAGTCAAGGCAATGGCTTCGGGACAGGTCTCTGAATGTCCTTGAGTGGCCCTACTAAAGCCCAGATTTGAACTCAATCTAACATCTCTGGAGAGACCTAAAAATAGCCCTGCAGGAACATGGAATGGGAGAAACTCCCCAAATACAGGTGTGCCAAACTTCAATAAAGTACTGAGTAAAGGGTCTGAATTACTTGTGATCAGTTTTTTTATTTTATAAAATGTACACATTAAAAAAAACTTAAAAAACAGTATTAGTTTGGTTTTGTGTGGTATTGTGGCTGTTACCCTAACAATATTTGGAAAAAGTCAAGAGGTCTGATTAATTTCCGAAGGCACTGTATATATACACAAGAGTATGTGGACACCCCTTCAAATTAGTAGATTCGGCTATTTCAGCCACACCCGTGGCTGACGTATAAAATTTAGCAAACAACCATGCAATCTCCATAGATCAACATTGGCAGTAGAATGACCTTATTTTAGCATGGTTTTTTCTAGGCCTTAGTAATAATGATCGTGCTTATCAGGTAGCTAGCGCTAGCTAACGTTTCCACGTGGCTAGCAAGGTAGCTGGTTAGAGTAATCAGGTAATCAGCTAATGCTGAACAGTCTACTTTTGGGCCCTACTTTGGGCCTTGAAATGTGTGGAGTACTACGGATGTGACAAATGAAAACATTTCTTAATGTTTAAACTGCCGTTATGGGTTTCCAGCTCAAACTATAAGACAAATTCATAAAATTCCACGTGACTTTACAATGCTGCTGCCAGAAACAGTTTGGGTCTCACGGTGCGTCCCATTCAGATGGTTAAGCATTGCACCCGTTGTACTATTACTGTTCCTCAATTGCACCTAGCTAAGTTAGCACTTCCTTCTCAAAGTATTGCCATACAGGACTTTGTTGTTGTGCTTGCTTTTCTCTGCCATTTTTCCAACTGTTATCTATGATAACAGTTATCCTTGACTCCTTGCACATCGACTCCCGATGTCGACTCCCATTTCTGAGAGTCAAGATTCAATTCCACTAAGAAAAGACTAAGATTCTGGATTTTTGAAAAGGAGGAGACTGATTAGTTGCCGTACTTCTGAGAACAAACCCGTCACATCTTTCATAGCGAGCTAGCGAGGAACGGAGAGAGAGCGGAGGCGCACAGTATAGGCAGGTAGACCACCAGGCAGGCAGAAAGAAAGGTGCACTAGGCCTACAGTCCCTTCAGAAAGCATTCATACTGACTTATTACACATGATGTTGTGTTACAGCCAGAACTAAAAAAGGATACATAAGTATTCAATACTTTAACAGTGATTAAAGCTGTGAGTCTTCCTGCTTAAGTCTAACTTTGCACAACAGGATTGTACAATATTTGCACATTATCCTTTAAAATTCTTCAAGCTCTGTCAAGTTGGTTGTTCATCACTGCTAGACAGTCTTGCCATAGATTTTAAGCCGATTTAAGTGAAAACTAACTAGGCCACTCAGGAACATTCAAAGTCATCTTGGTAAGCATCGACGGAGTATATTTGGCCTTGTGTTTTAGGTTATTGTCCAGCTGAAAGGTGAATCTTTTTTTTTGTTAAGGATCCCAATTTCGTTTAAACCTCTAAAGTTGATTGACACTCCCTAGCGTCACACGGTGATACCATTTTGAATATTGAATAGCTCCCCATGTGTTTATTCTAGACATGTTTCTTGTAGCAGCTGCAGCTCAATCCCCTCTTTACAACGACATAGTTCTTGTGAAAGCAGTCTTTTTCTACACGAGAGGATCCGGACAAGAAAATGTCACGAAATTGACTGTAAAACCTGAACCATTTGAGCTACAAACAAATAAGTCCCCACCAACAAAAGGTGACTCTCACGAGCACCAGTGTTGGTTGTTCTGCTCTACAACATCCACAAGCTTTACAGCAGAACTGTCTCGGATGTCATCATTTCGAAGAGAGTTTCTCCCAAAACCAACTGTCCAGACTGAACCGTTGGAGCTACAAACTAATATGTCACCAATAAAAAGGGTAGGCTCTCACAAATATGAAATTGGTGGTTGTTTTGCTCTACAAAGCACACACGCTTCAGGGGAGTCGTCTGAAAGTAACCTAGTACCGGGCTGTAGAAATGGAACAACGTGCATAGGGGGTAAAAAACAAAGGTGTCACGAATAACAGTACCAAACATGGGTCTAAACTGTTCCCCCCCCCCCCCCCAGAGTTCTCTCAGATATAGGACAGACACTTCAAAGCTTTATTTCTTATGATTTATTTTTGACCATCTGTGTTGCAATGTACAAATGTGTTGGGCTATGGGCTACAGCAGTATAGGCCAAATTCAATGTTAAATCTTTATTTTTTTATACCTACAGGAATCCTAAACTTCAAAATCAAAATTTTATGACCATCTTAAAATTCAATTTGTTAGCTTAGTAGATATTGTGATCTAAGGGCTTAAACCTTTTAACGTTCACACCCCTATGGAGTACACTACCTTTGAGCCCTGAAATGTATGGAGTACACTACATTTGGGCCCTATAGAGAAGTAAGGGAGACCGGGGACAATTGTAACACTAGTAAATTGTAAGCCATCAATTATTTAAATTGAGGAAGCCTTCCTTTTTTGCCACCTCTCAGTTTTGATTATTGACCTCTAGAACATTATGCATGTATCTAAACATATAATTTATCAGTAAGATGAGGTATAGTTGATGACAATTATTGTTCTGACAAGATGTATGTTCTCACAAGACTAATTTGGAAAGAGTTCTATGCTTGGGGTTAGGTGTCACGCAATGCTGTACGTCACCCCTTACTTAAATTATATATGTAATGACATAGACACATTCACATCAACTTTGGTAGTGCAACCAAGATAATACTTCAGAAAAATGTACACTTTTTGTAATGCTAATGCAAAATCTAATATTTTGGATCCTCAGCTCTAGGCAATATTACACGCTTAACAGATAAAAAGAAAATGTCAACTTAGTGTATTTTCATCCAAATATCAGTAAAAAAAAAATCATAATTGTTCAATTACACCAACTGTTTACCACTGAAGACAGTGTTACAACTGTCCCATATACAACTTACCATTGTCGTTGGTGGCACCGGGAAATACGAGGCCTGGCTAGCAAGCCAAACAGCTTGTTAGCTAGCTTGTCGGTTGACTGTTAGCTAGCCAAAAATCTTGTTTTGATCTTATCTGAGGCTTAAAAGTGTAATTATACTTTGATTTAGAGATGAAAACAAATAGTTTTCTAATGCTAATTAGCAAATGCAACAATGACTGATGATAGAGCACATCACAAATGTACATTTTTGTGTGACATTTTGAAATCACTACAAACAGTGTTAAAGTAAATCATATTTTAAGAAACAACTCCAAAATAGTCTCCCCTACACTACCTTTGGGCCATCTAAAAAAGCTGAATGTAGCATTAACACTGTAGTGTGGATAAGTGTGTTGAATTAAATGTAACACTATTAGTTGATTTAACACTTGTGATGTTGCTGTGTACCTTTGGGTCCTTTCACTAGCTTGATCTCCATCACCTTCTCGGAGACAGGCTTCCTCCGGCGGACGTAGAGGCGCACCAGCGACCCGGCCTCCTTCAGAGCTTCCACTGCCCGACTGTGGGTCACGTCCCGCACGTCTGCCTCATTCACCCGCAGGATGACGTCGTTGACCCTTCACCGGGGTGAAGAGGAATGACAGTTAAAGCCAGGGTGGGGTCCCATAATCCAATCATAATTTCAGCCAACTCATTACTCAAAGGACAAGTTCAGCATTTTACAATTTAAAGTCAATTGGTTCCTCAGTTTGTAGTGACTGTTCGAAGAAAAACGAACCATGGATTACAGTTTCTATTGGCCCATAGGGTGGGGAACCATCCTGTTACGAAAAACTGAACTTCACTTTTAAAGTGTGCAGGTGTAATCCATTATGATGCAGGTATAATGCTTTGTAACACTACTCATATCTTCCAGTCACAAGACCTGAAGGTAAATTGACAGTTTGCTTCAAATTACCAACAAAAGATTCAAATGACAACAAAAACTAAAAATTGAGTAATACACTTACTTTAGGTAAGAGTGGACAGTAAGTGTAAGAACATTGTACTATGTATAAAAAGGCCCAGTTGCCCTTTATTTTGGCTACCATGTCTAGAAGAGATCTCAGTGACTTTGAAAGAGTAGTCTCAAAGGAGCATAGGGGGTTTAAAAATGGTGTCTGTCACCAGATCTCAACCCAAATAAACAATTATGGGAGATTATGAAGCGGCACTTGAGACTGTTTTCCAGCACCATAAACAAAACACTGAATGATGGAAATTATTGTGGAAGAATTGTGTCGCATCCCTCCAATAGAGTTCCAGACACTTGTAGAATCTATGCAGCTGGTAAGGGCTGGTAACTTCTTGCGGCGAGCCATCCCGGATCCGGGATCGTGAATACAGCCTCAAGCTCATTACCATAACGCAATGTTAACTATTCATGAAAATCGCAAATGAAATTAAATCAATATGCTAGCTCTCAAGCTTAGCCTTTTGTTAACAACACTGTCATCTCAGATTTTCAAAAATATTCTTCTCAACCATAGCAAACTAGCATTTAGCGTTAGCATTTAGAGTTAGCATTAGCAGGCAACATTTTCACAAAAAACAGAAAAACATTCAAATAAATAATTTACCTTTGAAGAACTTCGGATGTTTTCAATGAGGAGACTCAGTTAGATAGCAAATGTTCAGTTTTCCTGAAAGATTATTTGTGCAGGAGAAATCGGTCCGTTTTCTGCGTCATGTTTGGCTACCAAAAAAAAACGAAAATTCAGTTATAAAAACGCCAAATTTTTTCCAAAATAACTCCATAATATCGACTGAAACATGGCAAACGTTGTTTAGAATCAATCCTCAAGGTGTTTTTCTACATATCTCTTCAATGATGTATCGTTCCTGGAAGTGTGCTTCTCCCTCTGAATCGCATGGTAAAATGATTGCCACTGAGAATTACGCACCAACTTAGACAAAGGACACAGGGCGGACCCTGGCAAATGTAGTCTCTTATGGCCAATCTTCCAATGATATGCTTACAAATACGTCACAATGCTGCAGACATCTTGGATGAACGGCAGAGAGCATAAGCTCGTTCACGGCACATTCACAGCCATATAAGGAGACGATAGTAAAACAAAGCCTAAAAAATTCTGCTCATTTCCTGTTTGAGGTTTCATCTTGGTTTCGCCTGTAGCATCAGTTCTGGGGCACTCACAGATAATATCTTTGCAGTTTTGAAAACGTCAGCGTGTTTTCTTTCCAAAACAAAATATTACGCTTAAAACGGGCACGTTTTTTAATCCAATAATGACATAGCGCCCCCATAGGTTGAAGAGGTTAACACACTATGTTGGGGTTTCCTTTATTTTGGCAGTTACGTGTATGTATGTATATAAAATGACTTGAAAATGACCAAGAACATCAGGAAATCTCAGATCTCTCTTTACCTTTCCAAATTGACTAGATAAAATGGAACTGACCCTGTACCCCTTTGAGCTTTCTCAAACTTGCGCAACCAAAACCGACATCGGGTGCCATATTTGACCCTCCCCCATCGATGGAGAATGTCACTGGTTCAAGTCCGCTATTGTGACTCTGGCTTATCTTGACACTTGTCAACGGCTGTATTAAGTTCTTCTGCCGGGGACTAGTGTAATATTGATGAGGTGATGAAGGCACCCAAGCACTCTGACCCTGTGGGTGTGTCTGTGGGGTCCACAGGGAAGCTTGTGTCTGTCAGTGACTGTCGGGATATTGAATTATGTTACCTGCCAGGGTGTTAATGTTCAGGGTCGTGTTCATTCGGTCACAATATGAACCCAGGTCTGCAATTTGCGACAGTCACCCTCTCAATGCTCCCCTTTCTATGCTGTGCTAGTAGGCTGTGTGAGTAATACCCTGGGGCCTATCCACGCAAACATATTACTCTAAGACCCCAGACAATCTGGGATCATTTAGGGATGCCACACTGACGGATGTAGGCTACACGTTTAAGCAGTGGATCTGCAAGTGCGTAGCCTATAGATCCAAAAGCTGAGACACCGACTCATGCAAGGTTTTGTCTTTATTTTTTACTATATTCTACATTGTAGAATATAGTAAAAAATATGTAGTAAACAAAACAGTTATGAAGTAACCAAAAATGTTTTAACCTTTCTAGGGTAGGTGGGACAATAGTGTCCCACCTGGCCAACATCCACTGAAATTACAGAGCACGAAATTCAAAAACACTAAATACAAATATTTAACATTCTTGAAAATATATGCGTTATACATCAAAATAAAGTTTAACTTCTTGTTAATCCAGCCGCCGTGTCAGATTTCAAAAAGGCTTTAAGGCGAAAGCAAACCATGCGATTATCTAAGGACAGCGCCCCCGCTTACAAACACATGAAAATGATATTTCAACCAGGCAGGTGCGACAAGTCAGAAATAGCAATATAAAAAGGATGACCCAGAATTACCTCTGCTGCAGAGGATAACGTTCATTAGAGTTAACTGCACCTCAGATTCCAGCCCAAATAAATGCTTCACAGAGTTCATGTAACAGACACATCTCAACATCAACTGTTCAGAAAAGACTGCATGAATCAGGTCTTCATGGGAGAATTGCTGCAAAGAAACCACTACTAAAGGACACCAATATGAAGAAGAGACTTGGTTGGGCCAAGAAACACAGGCAATGGACATTAGACCGGTGGAAAACTGTAGCGATACACCATCCCATCTTGTTTGTGCTTAGTGGGACTGTCATTTGTTTTTCAACAGGACAATGATCCAACACACCTCCAGGTTGTGTAATGGCTATTTGACCAAGAAGGAGAGTGATGGAGTGCTGCATCAGATGACCTGGCCTCCACAATCACCCGACCCCAACTGAGATGAATTGGGATGAGTTGGACCGCAGAGTGAAGGAAAAGCAGCCAACAAGTGTTCAGCATATGTGGAAACTCCTTCAAGACTGTTGGAGAAGCATTCCAAGTGAAGCTGGTTGAGAGAATTTCAAGTGTATAAAGCTGTCATCAAGGCAAAGGGTGGCTACTTTGAAGAATCAAAATATATTTATATTTGTTTCACACTTTTTTGGTAACTACATTATTCCATATGTGTTATTTCATAGTTTTGATGTCTTCACTATTTTTCGACAATGTAGGAAATAAAAAAATAAAGAAAAACCCTTGAATGAGTAGCTGTGTCCAAACGTTTGACTGATACTGTATACCTAAAGGTCTTATGTAAGCCAGTTCAGCCAATTCAGAGAGTATATAACGAACAATTACACAATGTGTCAGTATGTGTGTACAGTGGCTTACAAAGTCTGCTGCTTCAGGGTCTTTAGATATTTTTGACAGATGTTACTATGGAATACTGAAGTATAATTACAAGCATTTCATAAGTGTCAAAGGCTTTTATTGACAATTACATGAAGTTGATGCAAAGAGTCAATATTTGCAGTGTTGACCCTTCTTTTTCAAGACCTCGGCAATCCGCCCTGGCATGCTGTCAATTAACCTCTAGGCCACATGATGGCAGCCCATTCTTGCATAACCAATGCATGGTGTTTGTCAGAATGTGTTTTTTTGTTTGCTTCTTGAGGATTGAACACACGTTCTCAATGGGATTAAGGTCTGGGGATGTTTCCTGGCAATGGACCCAAAATATCAATGTTTTGTTCCTCGAGCCACTTAGTTATCACTTTTTCCTTATGGCAAGGTGCTCCATCATGCTTGAAAAGGCATTGTTCGTCACCAAACTGTTCCTGGATGGTAGGGAGAAGTTGCTCTCGGAGGATGTGTTGGTACCATTCTTTATTCATGGCTGTTCTGAGGCAAAATTGTGAAAAATTGTTATTCAAACTCAATCAGCATGACAGAGTGATCTCCAGCCTTGTCCTCGTTAACGAGAGAATCACTGACTTTGTCAGCTGGTCCTTGTGTGGCAGGGCTGAAATGCAGTGGAAATGTTTTTTGGGGGGGGATTCAGTTCATTTGCATGGCAAAAGGGGACTTTGCAATTAATTGCAATGCATCTGATAACTCTTCATAACATTCTGGAGTATATGCAAATTGCCATCATACAAACTGAGGCAGCAGACTGGGGGAATTAATATTTGTGTCATTCTCAAAACTTTGGGCCACAACTGTACATGTGTGTGTATTCATTAGGGATGTGACAAATGTAAAAAAATATATATATATTTAAAGTTGTCATTTATCAGTTTTAAGTTGAAACGAAAAAATAAACATTTGTTGGAAACAATGAAAGCTTACCTTAGTGGTCAAATAATTGCGTTCACCAAAAAGAAAAAAAAAAACAGAAAAAATGAAGACGTTTACAGAACGTATCCTGAGCATAGACAGGCAATATACTCAGTGAAATACCCAGTGAAATACAATCTCATCAACTATGTAAATCTGCCACATTGCATTCAATTGCACAAATAAATGACAGTGATGGTATGCCCACCTGTGACAACAATGAAATAGACAATGTCAAAAACGTATATTCTAATTTATATCCATCAGAATACATTGGAAACACTCCACTAATTGAAGAACACCACCCACCGCTTCTGAGTATATTCCTCGCCAATGTCCAGTCTCTAGATAACAAGGTAGACGAAATTAAGGCAAGGGTTGCCTTCCAGAGAAACATCTGGGATTGTAACATTCTGTTTCACGGAAACATGGCTCACTCAGGATATGTTGTCGGAGTCAGTACAGCCACTGGATTTCTTTATGCGTCACGCCGACAGAAATAAACATTCGTAACAACATACAGGAACTCAAGTCCTTTTGTTCACCTGACCAATAATTCCTTACAATCAAATGCAGACCATACTATCTCACAAGATAATTATCTTTGGTTATCACAGCCGTGTATATCCCACCTCAAGCAAATACCCCGACGGCCCTCAATGAACTTCACTGAAACCATATATCCCGAGGCACCATTTAGTAAAGCTGGGATTTTAACAAAGCAAATTTGAGAACAAGGCTACCTAAATTCTATCAGCATATTGATTGTAGCACTCATGTGGGCAATACACTGGATCACGGCTACTCTAACTTCCGAAGCATACAAGGCCCTCCCCCACCCTCTCTTCTGCAAATCCGATCATGACTCTATTTTGCTCCTATACCGTCCTATAGGCAGAAAATCAAACAGGATGCACCCGTGACTGGACCTATCCAACGCTGGTCTGACCAATCGGAATCCACGCTTCAAGATTGTTTTGATCACAAGGACTGGGAAATGTTCTGGGCAGCCTCAGAGAATAACATCGATTTATATGCTGAATCTGTGAGTGAGTTTATAAGGAAGTGCATTGGAGATGTGTCCACTGTGACAATTAAAACCTACCCTAAACAGAAACTGTGGATAGATGGCAGCATTCGTGCAGAACTTAAAGAGTGAACCACTGCATTTAACAATGGAAAAATGACTGGGAATATGGCCAATTTTAAACCGTGTAGTTATTCCCTCCTCAAAGCAATCAAACAAGCGAAATATCGGAATAGGGACAAATTGGAGTCGCAATTCAACGGCTCAAACACAAATGTGGTAGGGTCTAGAGGCAATTACGGACTACAAAAAGAAAATTCACCACGTCACGGACACGGACGTCTTGCTTCCAGACTAAACATCTTCTTTGCTTGCTTTAAGGATAATACAGTGCCACCGACATGGCCCGCTACCAAGGACTGCAGGCCCCCCCCTCTCCTTCTCCGTGGCTGACGTGAGTAAGACATTTACACGTGTTAACCCTCGCAAGACCCAGACGGCATCACTAGCCGTGTCCTCAGAGCATGCACAGACCAGCTGGTGTGTTTATGGACATATTCAATCTCTCCCTATCCCAGTTTGCTGTCCCCACATGCTTCAAGATGGCCACCAATGTTCCTGTACCAATGAAGGCAAGGATAACTAAACTAAATTACTATTGCCCTGTAGCACTAATTTCTGTCATCATGGAGTGCTTTGAGATACTAGTCAAGGATCATATCACCTCCACCTCCACCTTACCTGTCACCCAAGACACACTTCAAGTTGCATACTGCCCCAATAGGTCCACAGACGATGCAATCGCCATCACACTGGCCTATCCCACCCGGACAAGACGAACGACAGATTTTTACCTTGTCAGCTCGGGGGATTCAATCTCGCAAACTTAACTAGTACAACGCAAATAATGACCTGCCTCTTTCTCGTTGCACTCCACAAGGAGGCTGCATGTTATGCGAAAGCAGTAAGCCATGGTAAGTTGCTAGCTAGCATTAAACTTATCTTATAAAAAACAATCAATCATAATCACTAGTTAACTACACATGGTTGATGATATTACTAGATATTATCGAGCGTGTCCTGCGTTGCATATAATCTGAGCATACAAGTATCTGACTGAGCGGTGGTAGGCAGAAGCAGGCGTGTAAACATTCATTCAAACAGCACTTTCGTGCGTTTTGCCAGCAGCTCTTCGTTGTGCGTCAAGCATTGCGCTGTTTATGACTTCAAGCCTATCAACTCCCGAGATGAGGCTCGTGTAACCGAATTGAAATGGCTAGCTAGTTAGTGTGCGCTAATTGTCATTGTGTTGCTGGTTCGAGCCCAGGGAGGAGTGAGGAGAGGGACGGAAGCTATACTGTTACACTGGCAATACTAAAGTTCCTATAAGAAGATCCAATAGTCAAAGGTTAATGAAATACAAATGGTATAGAGGGAAATAGTCCTAAAATTCCTATAATAACTACAACCTAAAACTTCTTACCTGGGAATATTGATGACTCATATTAAAAGGAACCACCAGCTTTCATATGTTCTCATGTTCTGAGCAAGGAACTGAAACGTTAGCTTTCTTACATGGCACATATTTTACATGGAACATATTGCACTTTTACTTTCTTCTCCAACACTTTGTTTTTGCATTATTTAAACCAAATTGAAAATGTTTCATTATTTACTTGAGGCTAAATTGATTTTATTGATGTATTATATTAAGTTAAAATAAGTGTTCATTCAGTATTGTTGTAATTGTCATTATTAAATAAATGTAAAAAGAATCTTACGATTAATCGGTATCGGCATTTATGGTCCTCCAATAATCTGTATCGGCATTGAAAAATCATAATCGGTTGACCTCCAGTCTCAACCCCGCCCTGTACAATTGGGTCCTGGACACCCTGACGGGCAGCTCCAGGCGGTGAAGGTAGGAAACAACATCTCCACTTCGCTGATTCTCAACACTGGGGCCCCCACAAGGGTCTGTGCTCAGCCCCCTCCTGTACATCCTGTTCACCCGTGACTGCATGGCCATGCATGCCTCCAACTCAATCATCAAGTTTGCAGACACAGTAGTGGACTTGCTTACCAACAACGACGAGACAGCCTACAGGGAGGAGGTGAGGGCACTCCGAGTGTGGTGTCATAAAACAACCTCACACTCAACGTCAACAAAACAAACGAGATGATCGTGGACTTCAGGAAACTGCAGAGGGAGCACTCCCCTATTCACATCGACTGGAAAGCAGTGGAGAAGGTGGAAAGTTAATCCTCGGCGTACACATCACGGACAAACTGAAATGGTCCACCCACAAACAGTGTGGCGCAACCTCAGGAGGCTGAGGAAATTTGCCCCACTAACATTTACACTACTGGTTACTTTTGTGATAATCCAGTCAATCCCAATTGCTTGGATATCATTGTCTCATTCAATTTAATAAGATAAATTGTCGAACATACCTTTTCTAGGTTCTTCCAATTAAATGAGACATTTTAAACTTTGCAATAGTAACCTAGATGAGCCAACTTCCAATGTTAAGTTTAATTCCCAGATAGCCTATCCAGGTATGATTAATCATTATCATTGATTCATTAATTGTATTTGCTTTTTCAAATTCATTCACGTCAAACTCCTACAGTACTGATGGTTCATTAATGTCTATAAATAGATTAAAATCGTCTTTGCTGCTCCCAACGTATTCCAAAACCAAACTTTGGAAAATTAGGAAAACCATTTTTCCTTTCAAATGTTCAGAGGTAGCCATTATTCCAATCGCTTCTACTGAGAAACCAATTGTCCCGGTGGATATATTATCGAATAGATATTTGAAAAACACCTTGAGGATTGATTCTAAACAACGTTTGCCATGTTTCTGTCGATATTATGGAGCTAATTTGGAATATTTTTGGGCATGGTCGTGACCGAAAGATTTCTCAGCCAAACGTGAAGAACAAACGGAGCTATTTCGCCTACAAAAATAATATTTTGGGAAAAAATTAACGTTGGCTATCTACCTGGGGGTCTCGAGTGAAAATATCCGAAGTTCATCAAAGGTAAATTATTTAATTTGATTGCTTTTCTGATTTTTGTGACAAGGTTGCCTGCTGCTAGCAAGGCATAATGCTATGCTAGGCTATCGATACAATTACACAAATGCTTGTCTAGCTTTGGCTGTAAAGCATATTTTGAAAATCTGAGATGACAGGGTGATTAACAAAAGGCTAAGCTGTGTTCCAATATATTTCACTTGTGATTTTCATGAATAGGAATATTTTCTAGGAAGATTTATATCCATTGCGTTATGCTAATTAGTGTCAGATCACAGCGGTCCCGTTCACAGGATGGGGTGTCACTAGAGGTTAACGCCGATGGCGTGCAGAGAACTATATAATCATTTAAAGGATGCATATATCTTACTAATGTTACAACACTGTTGCATTAGGTATTTGTTTAATTGAAATGGTCCCTTTATGTTGATGATCGGGACCTGTTAGTGGTAGCTTTGTGATAACTGCACTGTGACTTTCACGGTTAGGGATTTTTTCTTAACGTTAACGTTTTCATGTTTAAACGTTCACACCTCTAATATGTGTGTGTGTTCCTCACTCACCGGAGTCGTCCGTCCTGGGCCGCCGCCCCCCCAGGGATGACCTTGGTGATGAAGATGCTGGGGTCTTCACCGATGTGGGGGTTGTCCGTTCCCCCCGCGATACTGAAACCCAGCCCAGAGTTACCCTGGAGAAACCAAAGACACACAAGCACACTTTCTCCATAAGCACCTTTAGGTCTTTGAAAAGCGCTATATAAAACCCATGTATTATTATTATTCATACATTAACATGTCAACTATAACAACAATTACAAACTGCTACTGCATACAACAGATTTGTTTGTGCAGTCTTGCCTACTCCTAAGGTTTATTGTTACGCCACTGTTTGTGCGGTCTTACCAAGTTTTACGGTAATGCAAGACGAGTTGGCAAGACAGCACAAACCAGATCTGGGACCAGGCTAATTTTCAAATGGTCATCAAGCATTTACAACAAAACACATCAAGCCAGTAGGAGCACACAGAGTGCGTTGTTACTTAGGAATGGCAGCGGGCGCAAGGGATAAGAGCTCCCAGGGAGACCGCTTGCAGAGAGGCGAGCATTTTTTATTTTACGCTACGCTAATAATACCGTGCACTTGAAAGTACAGCTGAAATGGGTCACGCAAAAGAAAAAAAGGAACATAACAGAAATACATCATCATTGGTAGGGCTACATAATGCAAGAGAGCAGAAAGCAACAAAATGCGTATAACGGCAGAGACATTTTCTGAGTCCTAAATGGCACCCTATTCCCTTTATAGTGCTCATATATAGGGAATATGGTGCCATTTGGGATGCAGCCCTGGAGTGTCTTGAGTGGAACATTGGAGAGACTGGAGGAGTGTACTACACAAGAGAGCTGGCCGTTTAATACAGGATAACTTAAGAGGAGAGAACATTATGGTCCTGATGGTGCTGTATTATACGAGCAGTGTTGGGGTCAGTTCCATTTCCACTCAATTCCGAGAAACAAATTGCAATGTAATTACCAAATTGAATGAATCCCCTGAATTATTTGAGTAGAAAAATGGAATTCATACAGACGCTGCATACTCGAGCTGTGAGTAAGGCTGTTACGGTAACCGCATTACCGCCCCACCAGCGGTTACGAGTCTAGACAACAGTCAAATTCCATGGCTTCTCCAAGCTTTGATGCTGCTGATGGTCATTAGTCACCCACCAAACTTGCTAACTGGCTGGTACCCCACACTATTGTCCCTCAAATCACTCTGACATAAATGCAAATGTAATTGAAAATCGAATCAAACACTTACACCATGACTACACCGCTCGCATTGCAAAATTAATGTAGAAATCTATATTATTCAATTACTTCACCCACACTGTTTGCGCGCGCCAATGAGTGTCTGCGTTGCCAAGGGCTAAAACAGAAGTCAGTTCTATTTGTGACGCAGATCGCGCCTCTCCCATCTCCTCATTGGTTTATAGAAGCAGGTACCCATGTGCCATCTCCTCATTGGTTATCCCCACATGGGTGACTGAAAGATAAACAAGGTCGGTAGCGGTAATGCACCTAATTTAGGAAAGTTACCAATCGCAATAAAAAGTCCAGATAAGAAAAGGCCTGGAAGAAGGGGAGACGATAAGAAATGATTCGGTTGACTGTTTTATGTGTGGATTAATTGTCGGAGTAGAGGACCTTGTGCATTTCAGGTAAAATAACAATGTTTTTATCCCAGGACCAATTAGCTAGCAACAGCAAGCTAGCTAAATAGGACAAATTAGCTAGCAAGTGCATGCTAGCTAGCTAAATTGCCATAAATGTTTAAAAATGTTTAATGCTTTTCGACCTGTCCCCAAATTACTGAAATTGGTTCAGAGTTTGTTTTGATATTTTCATCTGCGTGTCGTGATCGCATTTGGTGTGGGCACACAAAATACATTTCTGCACAATGGCGCACGCGCGCAGACGGTTTGGGTTCCGTGTTGAGAACCCATGAGCTCAAATTGCGCAACATTTCCGTAGGCTATGCAATTGCCTGAGAACCTCTATTTAAAAGAGGAGGATACCATCAGCTTTCTATAGGCTAGGCCTACTATATTTCTCAACTTTCTTAACATTAAGCACATTGATAATTTTTACAACAGGAGTATAGCCTACCTGGCTGGCATGAAAATGAACCTTGCGAAACACATACTCCATTTACTATTTAAGTCCATAGATGACATGTATTGTTTCCCGCTGCCCCTGTTTTGATACAGGTGCATGATAATGGTCCAATTCTAAATCAAAACAAATGTTATACATATATTATTTAGTATATGTAAAAACAATATTAAATCAAGAATAGTGTGATGGGTGACAATTTTAGCCTATCACTTGTGAATGATGCCCAGCTTAAGGCAAACAGCGCATTTTGTTTTTGCAACTTTTACAAATCATAGTTGCACATCTCATGTAGCCTAGCCCATAGACGTATATGTTTTATTACGGTTTGTATCAACTAAAGCACCAAATAACTTCTTAAATTGAAGAACATTAATCCGCTTTACAATGGGTGTAAAGCCTAAATTACATACAGTGGGGAGAACAAGTATTTGATGCACTGCTGATTTTGCAGGTTTTCCTAGTATGTAGGGGTCTGTAATTTTTATCATAGGTACACTTCAACTGTGAGAGACGGAATCTAAAACAAAAATCCAGAAAATCACATTGTATGATTTTTAAGTAATTCATTTGCATTTTATTGCATGACATAAGTATTTGATCACCTACCAACAAGTAAGAATTCTGGCTCTCACAGACCTGTTAGTTTTTCTTTAAGAAGCCCTCCTGTTCTCCACTCATTACCTGTATTAACTGCACCTGTTTGAACTCGTTACCTGTATAAAAGACACCTGTCCACACTCAATCAAACAGACTCCAACCTCTCCTCAATGGCCAAGACCAGAGAGCTGTGTAAGGACATCAAGAATACAATTGTTGACCTGCACAAGGCTGGGATGGGCTACAGGACAATAGGCAAGCAGCTTGGTGAGAAGGCAACAACTGTTGGCGCAATTATTAGAAAATGGAAGAAGTTCAAGATGACGGTCAATCACCCTCGGTCTGGGGCTCCATGCAAGAGCTCACCTCGTGGGGCATCAATGATCTTGAGGAAGGTGGGGGATCAGCCCAAAACTACACGGCAGGACCTGGTCAATGACATGAAGAGAGCTGGGACCACATTCTCAAAGAGAACCATTAGTAACACACTAGGCTGTCATGGATTAAAATCCTGCAGCGCACGCAAGGTCCCCCTGCTCAAGCCAGCGCAAGTCCAGGACTGTCTGAAGTTTGCCAATGATTATCCAGAGGAGGAATAGGAGAAGGTCATGTGGTCTGATGAGACAAAAATAGAGCTTTTTGGTCTAAACTCCACTCGCCGTGTTTGGAGGAAGAAGCAGGATGAGTACAACCCCAAGAACACCATCCCAACCGTGAAGCATGGCGGTGGAAACATCAATCTTTGGGGATGCTTTTCTGCAAAGTGGCCAGGACGACTGTACCGTATTGAGGGGAGGATGGATGGGGCCATGTATCGCGAGATCTTGGCCAACAACCTCCTTACCTCAGTAAGAGCATTGAAGATGGGTCGTGGCTGGGTCTTCCAGCATGACAACGACCTGAAACACACAGCCAGGGCAACTAAGGAGTGGCTCCGTAAGAAGCATCTCAAGGTCCTGGAGTGGCCTAGCCAATCTCCAGACCTGAACCCAATAGAACATCTTTGGAGGGAGCTGAAAGTCCGTATTGCCCAGCGACAGCCCCGAAACCTGAAGGATCTGGAGAAGGTCTGTATGGCGGAGTGAGCCAAAATCCCTGCTGCAGTGTGTGCAAAACTGGTCAAGAACTACAGGAAACATATGATCTCTGTAATTGCAAAAAAAGGTTTCTGTACCAAATATTAAGTTCTGCTTTTCTGATGTATCAAATACTTATGTCATGCAATAAAATGCAAATTAATTACTTAAAAATCATACAATATGATTTTCTTTTTAATATATTCCGTCTCTCACAGTTGAAGCGTACCTATGATAAAAATGGCAGACATGCTTTGTAAGTAGGAAACCCTGCAAAATCAGCAGTGTATCAAATACTTGTTCTCCCACTGTACATACGCAGAGCGTGATTTTTAAGTTTGGGGAAGATCATTTCACCATTAAAAAGCACCTTTATAATAAAAGCAATAAATGCATAATCACATTTGTGGTCACTTGAGAATGGTGTTGTCCTGCTAACGGAACATTCGCGCTTGTAGCCTGCCTTTATTCGCCTTTATTCGAAGAAATAGCTTAAAATATCGATAAACTATTAAGGCTAAGCGTTCTCATCTGTTGCGTCAGGCTCATTGCTTAAAACACGTTTTTTGATGCTAGTGGAGGTATTCATTTGGAATCTATCGCATCCCACAACTGTCCTACACTATGTTTTAAATATTTATTTCTCGCACAGAATAGAGTAGGCCAACTTTTGTACTATGGGGATAGTAGATTGATATAGGCTAGCGCTTTTGCTCATCTTGTTTGTTTACGAAAAGTTATTGTGGACAGTTCTTATAATATCTTCAATATGCGCCTCGGAATTTTGTAAGTACATGCACAGTTGTGTCCCCGATGTGTCTATCTTCACTTGTAGCCTGTGAGAAAGACCCTATCACGTGACGGAGAGCCATGTGAGTGAAAGGTGCTTTGGAATGCAGCCGGGAGAAGGGAATTATAATTAATGGCACAACAGTCACTTTCCGCAAAATACATGGATTTTTTTAATGGGGTATTACGGCCACAAAGGGGATGCAGCCGGGATATTTGAGGCATTGTCAAGTGCTTGTCAAATTGTGAGTGAGAGACGTGGGTACAGCCTGCCCAAAAAACAAAGCAGAGATCATGTCGTTCATCACATTTAAAAAAATCCTCATTAGTTGCATCATGCAGCCTTAGAATGGATTAAAAATCAAAACATATAGCCCAACATTTATATCACAAATAAAGTTACGTTAATAACTCTAAATTAAGCACATCGGAGTACCTGTGTCTTTATTAATTAAGCGATCAACACAAAATAGCCGCATGTGCATCAAATTGTTATTGAGAAAATATCCTTTCAATATTATTCAGCTATGTCCAATTGTATTCTTCATACTATAAAATAATGACACAGACTTCTAAGTAAATCTTGTCTGCTAAATGAACTAGTGTAGCCCACAGCCAGATGGCATAGCCAGATCAGGGCATAACAAAAGGACAACTTGGAGTATGCTATTCTGTTCTTCTGAAATAGACTACATTTTCTTCATATCCTGTTTGTTTAGACCTGTTTAAAATAAATAATGGATTTAGGTTATAATAAATGGACTTAAACCTTTTTTTTTAATGTGAATGTTCCAAAGGTCTGTATGAGTGGCTTGTAGGCTCTGTGTGGAAGCCAGGAGATGCTAAATGTGTTTATGTTCATTAACGGTAAATTATCGTGAGCCCGGCAGTTATTTGCTTGACAACATTTCATGAACGCCACAGTGCTAGCTGTTAGTGTGTATAATACGAGACATATGCAAACTGTACCCTTTGAGGGCCAGCGTGGGTGCAGGCCTTTTCTTCGGGCAAGCAAAAATGCACCCGATTTGACCATATCCTCAATCATAGTCTACAATAAAGACTGATTTGTAAAATGTGGTCTTATTGCTTGGCCGAAGCAAATGCCTGCACCCACAACAGCCCTCAAAGTGTAAGATACCACCCCCCCCACCACGAATGTGGAGGGCATACAATGTCAGACATGAACATTACACACATGCTACTTTCTAATACAATCAAAAGGACTGTACTACTTCCATTGTGAATACTTAAAAGTACTTTACTGTATGTATCTTGTACTGAACCACTTCAATATAGTGACAGAAGAGGTCCTGTGTTGCTGTGCAAAGAATGTGGGTGATTCCCAAATGGCACCCTATTCCCTATATTGTGCATTACTTTTGACCAGGACCCATAAGGCCATTTAGGAAGCAACAGTTGTGAATTAAAACATTTTTTAAAGAAAGAGACAGTCCCCTTACCCGTTCGAGCGTGATCTCCTCATATTCATAATCCGCTTCTGTTCCGTTTACCTGGAAGGGGGAGAGGGAATGACACATTTTAGCTGCTGAAGTTTGTTAGCTACTAGTGACTACTTGTAACAAGTGACTACTACTAGTAACTAACACTGACTCCTAGTGAGTCAATGCAGAGCAATGAAGGTTTCACATCTTTCAGAACAAGACATTTCCTCTACCAAACTGAGCCCTTTTGGAACCTGTTTGTGTCTTCAAGGTCAAAACATTTATGTCCTCATAAAAGGTACTGTATGTTGAAGGGGAATGTAAAAAAAAAAAGTGACAAAAGAGATGCACTCGAGCTCTGGAAACACAGAATTTTCAAAAGGCCAAAATATCTGCAACATTTGATGTCCAGTCAGGCTGCACAGTGCACCAGATGTTTAAGTATTTCAGAATGCTATAGTAGTCTGCTGCGCGACCTGCACAGCCCGACCGCCATGTATGAGTCCATCTCAAACGCTCCAGAGTGAAGTTTCCGCTAGGTACAGATCTAGGATCAGCTTCCTCACCCCCAATCCTAACCATATTTTGGGAGAAAATGCAAACCTGACCAAAGACCAGCATCTATTGTACAATTTCACCATCTCAAAACACCAAGACCACAACTGGCTGTATTGACTCCTGCTACCCAGTCAGATGAGTGGACAGGTAAACAGGCGGGATACATTGATAGGGGTAAACGTGTGGGGAATACTGTGTGTTGTGCCCTTGGCGAGGCACATAACTGTATCGGTAAGGTCTTAACTGAGCTTGTCACCAACCTGTACTCTAAGTGTACACCCCTAAGTCACAAACAGCTAGAACGAATGTGGTTAAGTTTAAATTGACGTAACTGATATGCTGAAGGGGAAAATACATGTAAAAAAGGCATCTGAAATTGAAATTACAGTCCCTAGTACAGTCTTTGGAACTGATAAAGAATGGCTTCTGGAGTCTGTGGAACTACGTAGCTAAATATAATGTTTAGGCAGAATAATTTCCATTCAACCAAATGGACAACAGTGTCAATAGTATTTCCAAAGCCATTTCCTGTCCACTCCCACTGTTCAAGCTATCCCCCCTGAGCTTCACACACACACACACACACACACACACACACACACACACACACACACACACACACACACACACACACACACACACACACACACACACACACACACACACACACACACACACACACACACACTAGTAACATACATAATTAGATATTACAGATACAGTATTCATCCGTGTATAATAAGTGTGCATATTAGTAGCTATTTATGCCATTTTACACATATATATGGACCTATGTGAAGTACTTTATTCACATGAAGAGCCACAGACGGTTGCCCACTGTTATTGTGGAAAAATAGGATTCCATCCAGCAAAGTACCTCGAGCAACAGCATTTCCTTAACTGACTTTGGGTTCGTCAAAGGGTAAGCTTTCGTTAGACTTGCTAGTATGTCCCATAGAGACCCTATAATTAAGATTTACGAAATCAAGAAGACAGTGCAAAAAGTGATTTATTAGGGTGGCAATATTCCAGTAACTTTCCCTAGAATCAGGAGTGAATAGGTAGGAAATCAGGAATATTCCAAAACAGATTTCTGGAAGACCTAAGAATCTTTACATTAACCATTACTCTCTCGTGGGAATTCAACTATGTAGCCAAACGTAGCTGCTGCTCATTCCATTTATTCGAAAATTGATTAATGGTTAAAAAAGTAAGGCCCGCATCCATAGACACATATACCAGCTCTACTGGTAGTACTGCTACTACCAGCAGTACTACACCTGCACCTGTCGACGACACAAGTTGTTCTGCTTCCACGAGCACATCCATCAGTATTTCTACATTTGTTGTTAGCCCACCTAAAATGGACAATGACAGTTGTGAATCTGATGCAGCCGAAGAGCTACTGCCCCCTTACCCGGGAAAGCACCGAACAGACAGGGACGTTGGACCATCGAAGAGGCTCAAATATATATATTTTTTAATTTGACCTTTATTTAACCAGGCAAGTCAGTTAAGAACATGTTCTTATTTTCAATGACGGCCTGGGAAAAGTGGGTTAACTGCCTGTTCAGAGGCAGAACGACAGATTTGTACCTTGTCAGCTCGGGGGTTTGAACTCACAACCTTCCGGTTACTAGTCCAACGCTCTAACCACTAGGCTACGCTGCCGCCCCTTATGATGAGAACTACATTGATTTGGGGTTCACGTATATTGGGAGTAGTGCCTTTCCTTATCCACGGTGTGTTATATGTGCAAAAGTACTCTCACAACTCGATGAAACCTTCACTCTTCATTTAGAAACAAAACATGCCAATTTGAAAAATAAGCCACAGGTGTTTTTTTGAGCGAGAATTAAGACGATGTTCAAGTATTAAGACATGCATAAAAGCAACAGATATCATTAATAAGAAGGGGCTAGAAGTGTGAGCTACCGAGTTGCAAGCCCCATACTATTGTGGAGGACTTAATTCTTCTTGCTGCCGCAGACATGGCTGGGAGAATGCTGGGGGAATAGGCAAAAAATATATATACAGACAATGCCTTCATCAAACAACACAGTTTCACAACGCATCAGTGACATGGCAGGAGATGTTTTGAAACAATTGCTTCACATACAAGCCAGTTAAATCTATGCGTTTACAGCTGGATAAATCAACATTTACATTTACATTTAAGTCATTTAGCAGACAGACGTGGCGGGCCTGGCACAGCATATGTCTGTTACGTTTATGGGGGGTCAATTAAGGAAGACATCCTCTTCTGCAAACCACTGGAAACCAGGACAACAGGAGGCAATATGTCTTAAGTACTGGACAGCTTTGTGACATCAAATGAACATTGGTGGTCAAGATGTGTTGGTATCCCATGACAGGGAGATATAGTGGAGTAGTGCTCCCGACGCTACTTGGGTACACTGCAGCACTAATCGAGAGGCTCTTGCTGCCAAGGGAATACCTGAAAGCTTGAAAGACGTTTTGGGCACTACAGTGAAAATGGTTAACTTTGTTAAAGCAAGGCCCCTGAACTCATGTGTATTTTCTGCATTATGAAATTATATGGGCTGCAACTATGTAATGCTTTTACAACATACAGAAGTGTGCAGGTCATCAAGGGGCAAAGTATTTACACTTTTTTTTAAATTAAGAGATGAGTTTAAAATGTTCTTCACTGACCATAATTTTCACTTGTCTGACTGCTTGCATGATGACGAGTTTCTCACACGACTGGCCTATCTTGGTGATGTTCTTTCTTGCCGGAATGATCTGAAACTAGGATTACAGGGACTCTCCGAACTATATTCAATGTGCGGAACAAAATTGAGGCTATGATTAAGAAGTTGGAGCTCTTCTCTGTCTGTATTAACAAGGACAACACACAAGTCTTTGCATCATCGTATAATTTTTTTCGTGTGAAAATGAACAAGCTTACGGACAATGTCAAATGTGATATAGCGAAGCACCTGAGTGAGTTGGGTTTGATATTACGCAAGTACTTTCCCGAAACGGCGAACACAAACAGCTGGATTTGTTATCCCTTTCATTCCCTGCCTCCAGTCCAGTTACTGATATCTGAACAAGAGAGCCTAAAAATTGCAAACAAGCGGTTCTGTGAAAATTGAATCTATTCAGAAGCTACTGCCAGATGTCTGGATTGGGATGCGCTCAGAGTATCCTGCCTTGGCAAATTGAGCTGTTAAGAGACTGATGCCCTTTGTAACCACGTACCTATGTGAGAGTGGATTCTCTGCCCTCACTAGCAAGAAAACTAAATACAGGCTGTGTGTGGAAAATTATTTAAGACAGACTCTCTCCAATACAACCCAACATTGCAGTTATTACATCCTTTCAAGCACACCCTTCTCATTAACCTGTGTTGAGTTTATTCACCATTTTCGATGAACAAATAAGGTTGTATATGTAAGATAGCTAAATAAAGAGCAAAATTATTGATTATTATTATTTGTGCCATGGTCCTATAAGAGCTCTTTGTCACTTCCAACGAGCCGGGTTGTGACAAAATCTCACACCCATTATTTGTTTAATCAATGTATCGTACAATGTGTGTGTGGCAGGCTTACAATGATGGCAAAAAACAATATTTGCGCTGACCCTGGTGCTAGAGGGGTTACGCAGCTGGAGGTTGAATGTTTGAAGGGGTACGGGACTATAAAAAGTTTGGGAACCACTGGTCTAGACTCTAAAGTTACAGTTCAATATCATAATAGAAAGTCTAGTAAGAGGTTTTAGGGGCGGAAAAGTACAAGATAGAAGGCCCCATTCTGCAGTTAATTTGCGCTCTGAAGCTTTTTAGTCTGTGTTTTTAAAATCTGAACACAATCACACATTTGAATTAATGAGGTGACATAACAGGTTGGCAGGACAGTCTACGTGCTTGTTTCAAACTACTGAAACATTAATGTGGATTGTGCTAAATACTGAACATAAGGGGAAAAACTGCACGTCTGTGCTAATGTGTATATAAATAATTGAAGTCACTGTGTTTGTCCTGGAATTGCCAACCCTGCGTCCCAAATGGCACCCTATTCCCTGTATAGTGCACTACCTTTGACCAAAAGTACTGCACTAAATAGGGTGCCAACGGCTTTGAACACTGCCACTTCGCACTAATGTTACTGTGCATAGAGACCTGCCTGAGTGAGAGTTCGGTGAGTCGACGATGCATTCTATTTTTTTTTATTTTTATAAAACTACACAAAAATAAACGCAACAGATTTTATGAAATTAAAGACCCCATAAATGTTCCATAAGCACAAAAAGCTTATTTCTCTCCAATTTTGTGCACACATTTATTTACATTCCTGTTAGTGAACATTTCTCCTTTGCCAAGAAATAATCCATACACCTGACAAGTGTGGCATATCAAGAAGCTGATTAAATGGATTGATCATTACACAGGTGCACCTTTTGCTGGGGACAATAAAAGGCCACTATAATGTGCAGTTTTGTCAACACAGTGTCACAGACGTAAAGTTTTGAGGGAGCATGCAATTCCACCAGAGCTCCACCAGAGCCGTTGCCAGACAATTGAATGTTCATTCCTGTAGCACAAGCTGCCTCCAACATCGTTTTAGAGAATTTGACAGCATGTCCAACTGGCCTCACAACCGCAGACCACGTGTATGGTGTTGTGTGGATGAGAAACTTGCTGATGTCAACATTGTGAACAGATTACCCAATGGTGGTGGTGGAGGAATTATGGTAAGGTTAGGCACAAGCTACGGACAACTAACAAAATAGCATTTTATTGGAGGCAATTTGAATGCCCAGATATACCGTGACGAGATCCTGAGGCCCATTCTGCCATTCATCCCCCACCATTAACTCATGTTTCATCATGATTATGCACAGCCCCATGTTGCAAGGATCTGTACACAATTCCTGGAATCTGTAAATGTCCAACTTATTCCATGGCTTGCATACTCACCAGATATGTCACCCATTGAGCATGTTTGGGATGCCTTGGATCAACGTGTATAACAGCGTGTTCCAGTTCCTGCCAATGGTGGTCACACCAGATACTGACTGGTTTACTGAAATCTTTGCATATCTGTATTCCCAGTCATGCAATCCATAGATTAGGGCCTAATGAATGTATTTCAATTGACTGATTTCCTTAAATTAACTGTAACTCAGTAAAATCTTTGAAATTGTTGCATGTTGCGTTTATATTTTTGTTCAGTATATATGTTTATTTTATTTGTATTTTTAGATATATACAAATTTATACAAACGAACAACAACTTAGACTCAAACATACCATCTGCCCAGATCTGCATGCTCACACCTCACACAATTTATCTTTCCATGATCACCCATGCTATTTCAATAACAAATCCTTAGATTTTTCGATTGTGTTAATGATTTCCAAGTTATTAAATTTTTGTCAAGATGAATGATGAGAAGAGAATCGTCAAGCCCATTGGGTATCTCACTACACCGCCATATGCCATGTCTTGAAATATGCAGACAGACGGATTAAAAGTTTACATTGTAATACTTCTGACACCCAACTTTCTAGCTTCGACCCACAACTACCGGACTTCATAGCATTCCCAGAAAGCATGGATTATTGAGCCATTCTAAACTTGACATGATTCTGCCATTGTGCTGTAGAATTTGTGAATTATGTCTCTTGTATAATAAATTCTATACATTCGTTTATACTGGATTAAGCGTACATTTTCAGACTAATTTTGTTATTTATGCTCCAACTTCCCCTCGATTTTATGGCAACATTAGTTCCTTTTAAGTCTTGGTTCCAATAGTTTATATTTTTTGTCAGTTGGATATACTCTGCAAGGTTTTGTATATCTTCCCTATCATATGAACACCCTTTTCAGACTCAGAATAAGATTCCATGAAGGTTGCTCTGTTTAAAGAAAAAATGTATAATCAACATTTCGTGATATGTAACTTTTAAGTTGCATGTATTTGAAACCGTCTACATAGGTCAATCCAAAATTACTTTTTAATTATGTCAGGGCCTGGGATGCTAACACAATGGACCGCAACCAGCTTTCTTCCCAGCAGTACTGAGGAACAATGGCACACAAGAGCTGCTTTAGTCTAGACTCATGGTTCTCTTTCTCAACATTTATATGGAAAAATTGGGATATTTTGTGACTTTTTGTGATACTGTACTATTAGCTGATATAAATGAGATTAAATATCAACACACAGTTCACCATGCTTCTTTCAATTGTGGTGCAGGAAATTACAGCCCAAAGTTAGCTTCATTGTAAAAAGAGTAAATTCACACAATAAAACATATATTTTTTGATTATCTAAATTTGAGCTAAACGTGTTATTAAAGACCTACATACAGTAGCTCCATTCCATAACTCTGATGGAGGCCAGATTGAACTTAGTAGTGTTCATTTGTCTCCAAAGGGAAGATAAGGGACAAACAGGGAATGACTATCTGGACCTATCCAATAACACAGATTTTTTTATTTTCCATTTCAAAACTTTTTTCTATGGTGTGCCCTACTAATCACAACCCAGTTAGAAGGGCAACAAGGTGGTATGCCAGGTGGCTACTGTACGTTTTTTTTATTTTCTACTTTCACAGTTTGATGCTTTTGTTTCTCCCCGAAATGAAAACACTGCATGTTTGGAAAGTGATGAAATCACCACCATCTTGAGTGGCCCGATTAATGGAGAGCCTTAACCTCTGACCTCTGCTCAGACTCGGGAGATGAACAATCAAAATTAACTGGTGAGTTGTGGTCAGGAGGGGGATGTGTGCCCCGGTGCTGTCATAGTGCAATTGCATTGTGAGCAGATTTGATTGCCGTCCACACACACGTACAGTACCGACAAACACGCGCATACACACAGGTGTATGTGTGTGTGTGTGTGTAGGCTATTTCCATGACATTGACTGACCAGGAGAATCCAGGTAAAAGCTATGATCCCCTTATTGATGTCACTTGTTAAATCCACTTCAATCAGTAGATATTAAGGGGAGGAGACAGGTTAAAGAAGGATTTTTAAGCCTTGAGACAACTGAGACATGGATTGTGTATATGTGCAACTCAATATTAGGAAGGTGTTCCTAATGTTTGGTATACTCAGTGTATATACTTGTACGTGTGTACACATATTGACACACACACAAAACATAATTTCAAACAGCAGTCAATTTTAGATTACAACAAAATTATATTAGCATTATTGCATGATACAGTAACACAAAAAACTAATTAACTCTTAAAAGCATGTGATTATGCCTCGTGTTAAATTTCAACACCTTATTTAATCAAAATCAGTGAGTTTTGCTCACTGTAACCTCAGGGAAGAGTATCAAAACAGACCTTTTTGGGGATTTTGAATGATAGTTAACTACATCACCACCATTATTAGAAGTATCCAACAGCAACCCAGACATGGTGGTGAAGACTGACATCACAAAATAATATAATTATGTATTTCATTAAAAAGGGTTAAACTTACATATGGAGGCGTGTCCAAACTGTCTGTATTAACCACGACAGGGGGAGGGTTCGCCTAAAAAGAGGGGGGAAAAAGACCTTAGGACCTCAGGATTGCATGTCCCGAGACATTTCCCAAAGCATTCCCAAAAATCTGCCATTTCAATTACACTTGGGGATACAATGTAAATTCACATACAAATGTACAATAAAATAAAATGTAACGTCCATATCCACCATATAGAAAGAGGAGGCATCAGTCACTTACTCTCCTCATGTTGCTACAGAAAAAAATGAGTAAAAAAGGATAGCGACTGGCTTTCATCAGAGATTACTAGGGCAGAGGAGCATACGTACATTGCATTTTACACTGCGGAATATGCAATGCTGAAGCATAAAGGCCAAATAAATCAAATTAAGTCCTCCAGGCACACCCCCCCGGCTGGCACGAACATGGGTTGTTTAGAGTCAAAAGGGGAAAGTGTGGAACAATCCATCTCTCGCTCGCTCACTTGTTCTCACTAATCTCCTAACTCCATCAAAGCAAACAATGGAATGGCAGGGATTTAAAAAAACATATACAAAACAAAATGACCAACTACAGAAAAATAAATGACGGGTGCTTGTGGAAGAAAAAAAAAAGTGAGAAAAAAACCTGTGACGTCGGAGGAAGGATGACAGGAGCGGTCTCAGCTGGGATGGGGATCACAGGGATTATGGGAGAGGAAGGCGGGGCGGCATCTGTCTGCTAAACAATAGCAGGGGATGGGTCAGAGGTCAGAAAAACAGTGCAACACAGACGAATACCATAGGCTGCTTCCCTAATGGCACCATATTCCCTACAGAGTGCAATACTTTTAATCAGGGTTCGGTTTTAAAAAAGTTAACTAAAAAGGGAATTGGGTGTCATTTGGGATGCAGCCCAAGGGAATGTGGATGTGGGAGGGAGGATGAAAGGACGGAGGTGTGTGTGTATGTACACAATCTCCAAATCCCAATGGGACAATGAGGCACAGTGGGGGGTTGGCCTCAACAGATGCCCATTTCATGCTTATTGAAAAATATAGAAATGTCAATCTCCAAATGTAGCTAGATGCAATATTAACCCCTCTCTCACTTTGTGAGGGGTGCTTTTAGGGGTTAAAGAACTCCACAGGCATAGTACAGTGCATGCTGAAATATAAATGATGCCAAATTTGATTGTGATGTTGCCTGATTTGATTGTGATTCTTACAGAAGCTGTAGCATTCCTCCCAAGCGGGGCACAGAGCATATGATTAAAAGTATTGTGGAGTTGAACTAGCATACACAACTAGCATACACAATGTGTGTCTCACACATTGTCACGTTATGTAGTAGTTCCCCTGCAGTGAACGCATCCAAGTTTCAGTTTCAAGTTTTAATGTCACATGCACAAGTACAGTGAAATGTCTTTCTTACGAGCTCCAAAGCCAACAATGCAGTAATCAATACACACAGATGCCCCGTTATCCATGTCAGCGAAAGGCCAAACAGTGTCCTCCTAGGGGGCAGTATTTTCACACCTGGATGAAAAGCGTGCCCAAAGTAAACTGCCTGCTACTCAGGCCCAGAAGCTAGGATATGCAGTTATTAGTAGATTTGGATAGAAAACACTGAAGTTTCTAAAACTGTTTGAATAATGTCTGTGAGTATAACAGAACTGATTTGTCAGGAGAAACCCAGAGCACAATCCATCCAGGGACATTTTTTTGTTTTAGCTCAATCTGTTTTCCATTTGTTTTCTATGGCAATCCCTTTTTAATAGAAATATACTTGCAGTTCTTATGGCTTCCACTAGATGTCAATAGTCTTTAGAAATTGGTTTATGTTTTTCCTTTGAGAAATGAAGTAGCCCTGTTATTTCCATGTGTCACTCCAGGTGCACTAATGTTTTGATGTGCGCGACCTGGAATGTGCTTCACTTTTGTTTTCGTCCGGTATTGAGCACAGTATTTCCAGTCTTAAATTGTATCGATTATTTACGTTTTAGGATACATAAATTTGGATTAGGAACGTTGTTTGAAATGTTTGGACCAAGTTCACAGGTAACTTATTAAATACTTTGCAAGCATGTTGGGCGAGTTGAAAATGTGATTTTCATGTGTTTTAAAGGCTTGAATCCAGCTAAAAGGGATCGATATAACAACAGCCAGTGAAAGTGCAGCGCCAAATTCAAAAGAAATCTCATAATTAAAATTCCTCAAACATAGAAGCATTTCACACCATTTTAAAGATAAACTTGTTGTTGATCCCACCACAGTGTCCGATTTCAAAAAGGCTTTACAACGAAAGCACACCAAACGATTATGTTAGGTCTGCTCCTAGTCACAGAAAAACAGCCATTTTTCCAGCCAAAGAGTCACAAAAAGCAGAAAGAGATAAAATGAACCATTAACCTTCGATGATCTTCATCAGGTGACACTCATAGGATTTCATGTTACACAATACATGTATGTTTTGTTCGATAAAGTTCATATACAAAAATCTGAGTTTACATTGGCACGTTACGTTCCAAAACATCCATTGATTATGCAGAGAGCCACATCAATTTACACATATACTCATAATAAACATTGATAAAAGACAACTATTATGCATGGAATTATAGATACACTTCTCCTTAATGGAAGCGCTGTGTCAGATTTCCAAAAAGCTTTACCGAAAAAGCAAACAATGCAATAATCTGAGTACAGCGCTCAGACAACAAATCAAACCATACAGATACCCGCCATGTTGTGGAGTCAACAGAAGTCAGAAATAACATAAATATGCACTTACCTTTGATGATCTTCATAAAGAATGCACTCCCAGGAATCCCAGTTCCACAAAAATTGTTTGATTTGTTTGAGAAAGTACATAATTTATGTCCAAATACCTCCTTTTTGTTCACGCGTTTAGCCCAGTAATCCAAATGCTCAATGCGCGATCGCTTAGTTCAGACGAAAAGTCAAAAAAGTTATATTACAGTTCGTAGAAACATGTCAAACAATGTATAACTCTCACGTGAACGCGTGTGGCCAGCTCATGCCTCTCTGCCAGACCACTGACTCAATCCCCTCTCATTCCTCCCTCCTTCACAGTAGAAGCATCAAACAAAGGTTCTAAAGACTGTTGACATCTAGTGGAAGCCTCAGGAAGTGCAATTTGACCCCATAGACACTGTATATAAGACAGGCAGAGTTGAAAAACTACAAACCTCAGATTTCCCACTTCCTGGTTGGGTTGTTTCTCAGGTTTTTGCCTGCTATATGAGTTCTGTTATACTCACAGACATCATTCAAACAGTTTTAGAAACTTCAGTGTGTTTTCTATCCAAAAATACCAATAATATGCATATATTAGCTTCTGGGCCTGAGTAACAGGCAGTTTACTCTGGGCACTTTATTCATCTAAGCTACTCAATACGGCCCCCAGCCATAACAAGTTAAATACATTTCCATAATATTAAGTTGGAATAATACTTTGAAATGTTCTAAATTATGATAATGCCCTTTTAGCAACAATTGTTTTAAATAAAAAAATAATTTCAGCCCTTTACCAGGCAGTAAATTCATTAATAGACCATACCTTATTGCAAGCAGGATTCATTCACACACAATCAGTAGCAAGCCATTCACATATGGTTCTTTACTAACTCGAGACAACTCAAATGTTCCCACAAATCTTCCATTGACATCTATACATGTGAAAGATCAAATTGCGAGCCAGCAGCTGAAGTAGTAAGGACTCAGTCCTGTCACCTCAATTATGTAAGAGATCCATCTCATGAAGCCTGCTGTTGGCTGTATGAGGTAAGTGCTGCAGTATTTGGATATAGAGGCTTAATTGCTGTTGTGCTGCTGCCGTTGTCGCAGCAAGACCCTATTGGAAAACAGCGCTGGAGCGAAAGTGCTAAAATTAGCCCACATTGACAACATTGATCCGCAAGCACTACTTTCAGAACTCCTGCTTCAAAATCCTTTAACAATAGGGCTTAATTGCTCAAAATGAATACAACTCTCTCCATAATACGACGTACAAAAGAGCAGAGATTAGATTTCAATTGCATAAGATTGACAAGCCGTGAAATAACAACTATAGTTCTAGATTTAGCAATTCTATCATATTTATTGACTGATTATTCTGAATCATTGAGCCAAAAACACTATTTAGACCTTGCCATGGTAGAAGACAATCCTCAGATGAGAAGAACATTCAAGTACGGACAGACAACCACTTCACACTGATCAGACCCAGACAAACCTAACATGTCTTTGTACAGTAGCCCCAATTCCTAGGGCACTGGATAACTATACTGCTTATAGATTCCCCATGCAGACATTAAGTCTTTCTCCCTTTTGCAGCCTCAAAGATTAATATTTGCCTTTATGAAACAAGAATATGCAGCTCTACAAAAAAAAATCAAAATGCTTAGCAAAGCTGGGAACACCTGACTCAATAACTTGCAAGATCTTGTTGACAACGTTGTCAAGTACAAATTGGGAAACTTACAGTAGCACTTCTGAGGGAGACATACCTTCTCAAAGTACACCGTATTGTGCAAGATATCCTTGACACATTTATCAAATAAAAATGGAGAAAGCCACCACTGCTGGGAAAGGAGGTAAGACGTACCTTCTCAAAGGAGAACGGAACCCATGGGACCCGGGACCCATGGGAACAGAGACCCATGTCGGGCCTGAGTGTGCCACCGATACCTCCGATGACTTTGGCCGTGCTCTTGGTGGGGCTCTTCTTGACGCTGTCTCGAAGGTTGATGAAGCGGCTCCTGGCTTTGCATGATGCCGGGAGTGTGCAGGAGGTAAAGGTGGCCAGGGACGAGTGAGCTGGCAGATGTTGAGGTGGCCGGTAAGGCTGATGCTGTAGCTGTTGTTGCTGTAGTTGCTGTTGCTGCATTTGTTGTTTCTGCTGGTGTATTTGTTGTTGCTGCATTTGATGATGCTGCAATTGTTGCTGCTGCATGTGCTCTTGCTGCTGCTGTTGCTGGTGCAGCTCGATGGCGTGCTGCCTTTGAAGGGGGTGCAAGTGAGCGAGGGACTCCTGGAGGTTCAGGTTGACCCGTGGCTGACAAGATAACTTGCCTGGGCCCCTCTCGCCACTACCATTCGGGGCCTTGGAGCCGTATTCGTGCATCGTGAAGTATGTAGTCATTTTCTGAAACCGAGCAGAGGATGTGGAACTGAAGTTTCCCGGTTGGAGAATGAGATTAAGTGTTTCGAGGATGACGGATCTTTCGTTCCTGCTCGGGAGGAGTGGAATTGTTCCTGTTAAGCTTCGTGCTGGCAACAGACAAAACCCAATCCTATTTCTCAGGGTTCAGCCCCCTCAACCATCTCCATCACTGCCTTGTTTCAATACTCCTCCCCCTCAATAGTTCTCTTAACTTGCACATTCACCCCTCCCTCTACAGTATCTTGCTCTCTTCCTATTACTCACAGCCTCTCATCTCCTCGCATTCTCATGCCAATTAATAGGCTCCAGTGAGCGTGGCACATGTCAGCGCAGGGGGGGGCCCCGCTCCTGGCATGAATAATCAATGTCGCCCCCGGATTCGGCTACACATGTCATCGTCAGCAGCCCGGGAATGCGACGAGGAGTCCCTGTTGTAAGCAGGGGGGGAAGGGAAGGGATCCATAGCATTCATTTACATTTCATAAAAGCACCTGCTGTGGCTGGTAACTTTAGTGAAATGTGACACACTACTGTTTAAACGTTTTTGGTCACTTAGAAATGTCCTTGTTTTTGAAAGAAAGCACATTTTCTGTCCATCAAAATAACATCAAATTGATCAGAAATACAGTGTAGACAATGTCAATCTTGTAAATGACTATTGTAGCTGGAAATGGCTGATTTCTTATGGAATATCTACATAAGAGTACAGAGGCACAATATCAGCAACCATCACTCCTTCCAATGGCACATTGAGTTAGCTAATCCAAGTTTATCATTTTAAAAGGTTAATTGATTATTAGGAAACCCTTTTGCAATTATGTAAGCACTGCTGAAAACTGTTTTTTCTGATTAAAGAAGCAATAAAACTGGCCCTCTTTAGACTAGTTGAGTATCTGGAGCATCAGCATTTGTGGGTTCAATTACAGGCTCAAAATGGCCAAAAACAAATCTCTTTCTTCTGAAACTCGTCAGCCCCGTTTCCAGCTACAATAGTCATTTACAACATTAATGTCTACACTGTATTTCTGATGGACAAAAAAATGTGCTTTTCTTTCAAAAACAAGGATATTTCTAAGTCACCTCAAGCTTTTGAATGGTAGTGTACATAAATAAGATGTTATTGAAACTGTTCAAGCTCAGGTTTTGGGATCTAGTCTTATGGTCTTGTAATACAACATCCAATATTTAGGGAGGGCTCCTTTTTTAAACTGTATTAAATAGATAAGTGTTTGTTGTAATCGTTTGGCTGGGTAAGTAGAGAAGAGCTATTTCAGCATGATCACAAAACACAGATTAAAGACAAATTCAATTTCAATATTATTAGTTTGTGTTCTTCTAATTTGTTGTAATTCCTTCTCCAAGTTATATTTGTGTAGGTTGCTAAACCTTTTCGTTTTAGAATGAAGAAGCATCCGCTGCTTATGGGATTCCTGCCAGTGATGAGAATCAAAACATACCCTTTGATTTTAACAGTGCAGGGATTGTTTGAAAAACCTTGTATAGAGATCCTGAGTGTGACCGTTTGACTTGCCAAGTTACATTTTTATTGGTTGTATAGGTGGGAGCTGAAAACTCAAGCTGATCACTGTGTCTGCCCTTCTCCGTTGCACTCCGAGTAAAGGGAGAGAATAGGGAAATGTATTTGTTCTGATTGTACAATGTTTTTTAAAAAGTTTTGAAAGCAACTACTGTTGTGGCTTTTGGAGAGATGGTCTCAGCTTTCTGTAAGTATTACATGTATAACTCAACTCTCAAACTCAACTGTTTTAACTCCATGTTTCCCAAAGTATCTGGTATACAGTGCCTTCAGAATGTATTCACACCCCTTGATATTTTTCCACATTTAGTTGCGTTAAAGCCTGAATTTAAAATAGATTCAATTGCAATTGTTTTTTCACTGGCCTATACACAATACCCCATTATGTCAAAGTGGAATTATTTTTTTCCAAATGTTTACAAATTAATTAAAAATGAAAAGCTGAAATGTCTTGAGTCAATAAGTATTCAACAACTGTTATGGCAAGCCTAAATAGGTTCAGGAGTACAAATGTGCCCAACAAGTCACATGGACTCACTGTGTGTGCGATAATAGTGTTTAACATGATTTTTCTATGACTACCTCAATCTCTGTACCACACACATACAATTATCTGTAAGGTCCCTCAGTCGAGCAGTAAATATCCCTTTGAGCATGTTGAAGTTATTAATTACAATTATGGATGGTTTATCAATACACCCAGTCACTACAAAGATACAGGCGTTGTTCCTAACTCAAGGATTTCCCCATAAGGCCAATGGTGATTTAAACCAGTTTGAGTTTAATGGCTGAGGATGGATCAACATTGTGGTTACTCCACAATTACTAACCAAATTGAGAGGAAATAAAGACGCATGTACTGATTTTTTTTTTTTTAACATACAACCTGTTTGTAACAAGGCACTAAAGTAATACTGACAAGCATAGTGTTGGCATGGTGGTGGCTGCATCATGTTATGCGTATGCTTGTAATAGTTAAGGACTGGAGGAGTTTTTCAGGATACATTGTTTTTACTGTATGGAGCAAAACACAGGCAAAACCCTAGAAGAAAACCTGGTTCTGCTTTTCACCTGACACGGAGGTGAATTCACCTTTCAGCAGGACAATAACCTAAAACACAAGGTCAAATCTACACTAGAGTTGCTTACCAAGAAGAAAGTGAATGCACCTGGGTTACAGTTTTGACTTGAATCTGCTTGAAAATCTATGGCAAGAGCTGAAAATGGTTGTCTGGCAATGATCAACAACCAATTTGACAGAGCTTGAGGAATTTAAATAATATAATGTGCAAATGTCGCACAATCCAGTTGTACAAAGCTCTTAGAGACTTACCCAGAAACACTCACAGATGTAAACGCTGCAAAAGGTGCTTCCACAAAGTATTGACTCAGGGGTATGAATACTTCTGTCAATGAGTTATTTCTGTATTCCGTGCAAAACGTTCAAAAAATATGTTTTCACTTTGTCATTATGGGTTAGTGTGTGTAGATGGGTGATTTTTTTCTTATTTTAATCCATTTTGAAATCAGGCTGTAACAACAAAATGTGGGGTAAATCAAAGGGTATGAATGTTTTCTGAATGCGCTGTGTGTGTATGCGGACATATGCAGCCTTAACATTCTATAAATTATGAATGGATGTAATTGTTTATACGTAAAAAAGGGAAAGGCTAAGAATAACTCACGTAGCGTTGACATGACAACTACAGCTCTGCCGTTGGACTGAGGCCTGATTTCATAAGTGGATTTACATGGAGCAAGCAAGCTGCAGGACTGACTGAGCTTGGTCGGGGAGAGAGCTTTCAGACCCACTCTCTTTAGCATTCAGAGCTGATGCTGTCCTTTGCTGCACACAAACGGCAATATATCCTTGGCCTCTAAATGTTTATCTATACGTGTCTATAAACCATCTATGTGTCCATACATACACATAGATTAGGGCAAAAAAAGTATTTAGTCAGCCACCAATTGTGCAAGTTCTCCCACTTAAAAAGATGAGGCC